>NC_063377.1:8279240-8332821 GCF_021869965.1 Rhincodon typus
TGTGTGTGTGTGTGTGTGTGTGTGTACTAGAGACAGAAAATTAATAATGTAAAGAGCACCCTGACCACTATGTGTTTGTGTGAGAGATTATTAATGTAACGCTGACTTATGAATTTGTGAGAGAGAATTATAGTTATAATATCTGACCTATGCGTTTGTGTGAGAGAGAATTATTAACATGTATTACACATTGACCTTTTTGTATGTGCCTGTGTTAGAGAGAGAGAGAGTTATTCTTATAAATAAAACTCTAACAGCTATGTCTTTGTTTGAGACAGAGATCATGAATGTAATACTGACCTGCAGCTGTGAGGGAGAATTATTGATAAGCTCTGATCTGTATATGTTTGCATGAAAGAGTGAATTATTAATATCAATATCACAATGACCAGTGTGCGTGAGAGAGGGGAAGAGAGAGCGAGAGAATTGTTAATATATACAAAACACACTGACTCTGCGACTGTCTGTGTGAGAGACAGAACATTAATGTAACACTGATCAGTGTGTGAGAGAGAGGATTATTGATATAATATCTGTTGTGTGTATTTGTGTGAGAGAGAATTATTAATGTAAAACTGACCTGTGAGAATATGAGAGAATTATTGTTATAATCTCTGACCAGTGTGGGTGAGAAAGAGAATAATTAATGCATCACTGACCTGGATGTATGAGAGAATTATTGATGTATTCTCAGATCTATTTATGTTCGTGTGAGAGAGAGAATTATTAATATAAATAACACACTGATCTATGTGTGTCTGAGAGAGACAGGATTATTTATATATATAAAACACCCTGACCTGCTTGTGAGAGAGGGAATTATTGGTATAATCTCTGACTTGTGCGTGTTTTGTGCGTAAGTGAGAGAGGGAGAGAGAAAATTATGAAAGGAAATCTGACGCGCGTATGTGACAATTATTGTTAGAATCTCTGACCGGTGTGTTAGTGACAGAAATAATTATTAATATAAATCACACGCTGACCTGTGTGTGTCTGTGTGATAGAGGGAATTATTCATATTACAGAGACCTGTGTGTGTGTGAGAGAGAATTCTTGCTATAAATTCCGACTGGTGTGTGTGAGAGGGAGGGAGAGATAGAATTGTTAAGGTAAATAAAGCACACTGATCTGTGCCACTGTATGCGTGTGTGTGTGTGTGAGAGAGAGAGTGTTGTTAATTAAGCACTGACCTGTGTGTGTGAGAAAGAGGGAGAGGAAGAGAGAGAATGATTGATATCAATAAAACTCTGGCCTGGGTGCGTCTGTGAGAGATACAGAACACTGATCTGAATGTGTGTGAGAGAATTATTGACACAGTCTATCTGCCCTGTGAGTCTGTGTGTGTGAGAATTGATAATACAAGTAACACTATAACTTGCGTGTATCCCTGAGAGAGCGAGAGAATAATTAATACACATAGAAGACACTAACCTGCAAGTGTCTGTGCGAGAATTAGCAACATAAATAATCTGCTGACCTTTGTGACTATGTGAGTAAGTGAGTGGGTGATTGAGTCAGTGACAGAGTGACAGAGTAATTGAGTGACTGAGTGAGAAAATTATTAATATAACACTCTGACTTGTGTGTGAGAGTTAGATTTGTTGCAAAATGCGTTAAATCATGACTTTCCAAAATTCGGAGAATGGAATCGACTCCGAACAAACAAAAATTGAACTAATCTGAATGGTAGAGAAAGAAAAGTCACTTACTCTGAACTGTCAGGTTGGTTCCACCTCCGAAGATCAATCACAGAGAAGCGTTACAATGGCACGCTTACCAAGAACTCAACCTACAGTTAAAGTGGGAAAAGAGGGAAAAGAATCAGTAATTTGTCCTTTTCCACATTTCGCCTTTCTCGGAGGGAGGTAAGTGAGAGTCAGACCTATCTGGAGTTTAGAGAGAGATTCACAAATCCCTCTCGTCTCTGAGATCTATGACGGTGCAGGGCTCCATCTGGAGTCTAGATCTCTAGAGATCTGACAGTAACCCCTCAAATTTCTTTTGAGCTCTGCAGAAAATTCCACTGAAAGATATTTCCGGAGATGGTGACGTGCCCTCATCAAGTGATGTTTCAGACGCTGTTGTAAATTTGAGCGATTCTACACACTGCGTTAATGTATTGGCCTGACTCACTGTGATAACCAGCTGAGCTATCCCACACAGCACAGTAATAGACAGCGGAGTCACTGGAGACCAGGTTTCCGATGGTTCGGATGTGACTGTTACTGGCGGAGTCTCGAGAAGATTGGAAACGGTCAGTGAAGCCGGTGATTCTCACTACATATCCATCGTCATCACGCCTGATCATCCACACTGGGGCTTCTCCGGGACTCTGTCGGTACCAACAGAAATAGTAGCTGCCCACATTACACACTTCAAACGGGCGGTCTGACCAGCAGAGACCAGCAGGACATTGGACTCTGATTGAGGACAGAAACGGCCAAGGTACCTACAATGAAAGAAACACATACACACGTTGAGTGAATTTGCCAGCGCGTGTGAAAGAAAACCGTCTGGTGTTTAACAGACAGACGATAATCCAGAGCAATTTCTGACCTGGAGCGGCAGGGCCCACAGTAGATGCACTATCGAAAACATTTCGTTGGAGAATGTGGTAAAACAGCCAACTGCCCGGGGGTTGCCTTCAGTCGAACTGTTTGTTGTAAACTCCTGGGATACACTCTGAACCCAGTCTCGGCAAATGAGAGAAGGTCGCCTGTCTCTATTTGTTCACTGGAATGCAAATGAAGTGGCAGAGAGCAGGCAAATCGACACTCTGGGTTTTCACCGATCTATGTCTAGCTTCCTACATCGTTATCCACAGACTGAGGTGGACTCAGGTTTACGTATGTTTCATGTGAGAATAGGCTTTGTGTTAATCGGAACATAGCAAATAGGGGCTGACGTAAGTATTCAGCCCTTCCAGCCGACTCTCCCGTTCGAGAGGATCATGGTTGATCATCAAACTCAGTCCAGTTCTGAGGAAGGATCACGGGACCCGAAGTGTTATCTCTGATTATTCTTCACGGGTGCTGCCAGACCTGCTGAGCTTTTCCAGAAACTTCTGTTTTTGTATGAAACTTAGTCCCTTGTTTCTACTTTCTCCGCCATATCGTTTGATCCCTGTAGCCCTGAAAACTGCATTCAACTCCTTGTTGAAACCATACACTTCTCCTCTTTTTTTCTGTTCTTCCTGTGTGTCATAGAGTCACACTCTCTTAAAGGTCTATCGCATAGAAACAGGCCCTCCGGCTGAAGTCATCCATGCTGACCAGGGGGCACAGATTTAAGGTAAGGGGCAGGAGGTTTAGAGGACATGTGAGGAAAATTGTTTTCACCCAGAGGTTGGGAGGTATCTGGAACACACTGCCTGTAAGGATGGTAGAGGGAAAATCCCTCATAAAACTGAAGAAATATTTAGAAGCACTGGAACGAGTGCTGGAGATGAAGGTACGAATCTGCATGGGAGAGTAGGATTTGAAGTGGAATAAGCAAGGCTGAAATGGAATATAGAATGCATTAACATTTGGTTAGGAAGCAGTAGATGAACTTTCGTTTGGGAAATGTGCATTTGTCCACTTTGGCTGGAAGAATAGAAAAATAGGAAATTTCTGAAAAGGCTGGATAGGAACAAGGTAATTTGTACTTTGATGAAGAGAAGTTATGTGGCTCAGAGGTTGGTGAATCTGTAGCATTGTCTATGTCTATGGAAGACTATGAAGGATAGAATTTTGCGCACTGAATGAATCGAGTCACGTGATGTATGAAAGTGTTTTTGTGGGAAAGGCGGAGAAAGGTGGAAGACTGAATGGCCTCCTCTCTCTTAGTTGGAGTCTTCGCTTGTTTTTTAAGGCTTGTTCCTTTGAAAGCTGGGAGACAAGAACAACCCTTCAGCAGTCCGTTAAAAACCACTCCAATGATGATTCACATCGTTGAACAGCTGTATCCTAGTCTGACTCTTAGTAGGAGCTCAATGCAGTTCTGTGTCCTGACCTCAACCTCGGGGGACCTGAGTGGTGTTTCAAGTGCCTCATTTTAGCTTCCAAGAGCAGAAGAGATGCTGTTTTTGGCCTGTTTGTGAAGGGGCTGCTGGTGGTGCGGTCACTCGCTCCAGATGGAGGGGAAGGGAGGGGTCATATTGGCAGTGGAACTGAAACCTCTCTGATTACTGAGCGATTAGCAGCAGCCCCACAATCAGTTGTCGGCTCCAAAACATCACACAGTCAGCTGTGGCTTCACTCACAAGCAGGAGGGAAAATGCAGAGGCTCCATCAAACACTCACCTTCTCAGACATGTCACACATTTACACAAACAGTCACTCGAAATAACCGAAGTGGACTCCTGCTGTTTATCTTCTGCAGCCTTTCATTCTCCATTTCACTCCTATTCCCAAACACGCCAGCACTGCGCCAGATTTCACACCAGCTTTCAATTATCCAACCCTATCTCCGTAACCTCCTCCAGTCCCTAAATCCAACAGTATCACCATGTGATCCTCCAACCACTCCCAATCACTGTAATCTGCTTCAGCCCATGAACCCCTCACCATCTCTGTCACCCGCTCAAACCTCTATATCCAGCCCTATCTCCATACTCTCCTCAGGTTTCAACACTCTTCCCTTTCTCTGCCGCATCTTCCAGACCCGAGATTCCTCACTATTAATGTCAATGTTTACAGCCTTCCCTTTTCGCTGTAACTACCTCAGGTCCCTATACCTCTCCTATCTTAGCTCGCCCAACACCTAAAACCCTCCATAACAGTGCCATTCCCTCCATCCACAACACTCCTTCATACTTCTGTAGTGTTCTCTAAAAAAATGCACCACTCCCTAGCTCTCTTATCTTCCACAGACTCGACACCCGTAACCTATCTCTATAGCCATCTCCTTAACTTAGCCTCATCCTCAGGCCCCTATTCCCCAGCCTTTCTCTGCAATTCCTCCAGTCCCGACACTCCTGCCTACCTGTCACTTTTTACAGCCCCTATTCTCCTCACTGTCTCTATGACTTCCTTCAGCCCCTTCAGACATTCTTCTCCCTGTAACCCCCTCAAGCCCATACATCCCTCCCTATCTCTACAAACTCCTCCATTCCCTACATCCCACCCTATCCCATCCTCAAGTCCCTACACAACTCCCCAGTTCTGGTACATCCTCCAGGCCCTACACGCCTCAAAATCTCTGCAACCGCCTCCAGACCTTTTGCCACTCTTTATGTCTTGAACCTCTTCCAGCTCCAGTCTTTCTCCAAACCTTTGGTACCTCCTCCAGTTATGATACGCCACCTAATCACCATATCCTCCCACAGTACCTGAACCACTCCCTTACTCTGTAATCATGTTTAGCACGTAATCCCTTCCCAACATGTCACTTACTCCAATCCATATATACCACCAAATGTCTATACCCTTCTCCATTTCCAACATCCTTTGCTATCTCTGCCACTTCCTCCAGACCCTTGATTCCTCAGTATTCCTGATAATATCTCCAGTGATTATCAGTATAACCGTGTCTGGTTCCAATACCGTTCCCCAGAAATCTCCAATCAGCGCTACTGGTCTCCTTAATGTCTGTAAACTCCTCCAGCCCTCCGTACCTCTAAAACTATTCCAGCTCCTGACCTCTTCCCCATGTATGTAGCGTCCTCCAGACCCTACATTACTCCCTGTATTTATAGCCTCCCTTAGTGCCTGTAGCCCAACGTTTCAGCATAAAGTCTACCAGTCGCTGAATCTCTCCCTATTAGTGTAAATATCTCCAGCCGCGAGATCGCTCCTTATCTCTTTAACCACTTCCAGCCCGTTAACAGCTCCCCATCTCTGTCACCTCCTCCAGTCCCTATATACCACCCTATAACCATAGCGTTCTCCAGTTCCTACACATTTCCTTATCTCTGACATTTCCTGGAGACCCTATTACTGTCAATGCCACCAGCACCTACACCCGTCAATATTTCTGTAACCACCTGAGAACACTATACTCCTCCCTTGATAGCTTCACCAGAACCTACACCTTTCCATACTTATCTAATCCCCTCCATCCACAGCAATACTCCCTATCTCTGCAATCAACTCCAGCCATAAAAACCCTCCCCATCTCTGTTACCCCCTCCAGCACTTACAACAATCACTATATGTGTAACCTCCTCCATTGCTTACACCCTTCCTTATCACTATTACTCCCTCCATCCCTACAACCCTCCTGATCGATTTCACACCTTCCAGTCCCTACACCTCTTCCTATCTCTGTCATCTACTCCAGCATATAGAATCCTCCTTATCTCTGTCATCTACTCCAGCGCCTCCTTAACTCTATAAACTGCTCAAGATCCTGTACCCTTCCCTATTTCTGTCACCGCCTCCAGCACCTGGAACGTTCCTTATCTCTGTAAACCTTTCCAGCTATTACAAGCATCCCTACCAGCCATCCCTACAGCCTTCCTTATTTATATCATCTCCACCAGCCCCTAGATCATTTCCAATCACTGTCATCTCTTCCATCTTCAGCACCCCTCCCTATCTCTATAATCTCCTCTAGTCCATACACCCGTCTGTATCTCTGCCACATCCTCCAACTCCTTCACCCCTTCCCATCTCTGTAGACAATTCCAGCCCCAACATCCCTCCTTATTTCTGTAACAGCCTCCAGGGCCTTCACAACTCGCTATCTTCGTAACCTCGTTCACCGTTTACATCCCTCTTTATCACTGCAACACCGCTCCTTATCTCTGTCAGCTCACTCAGCCCCTACACCACTCCTTATCTCTGTCATTCACTTCAGTCCCTGCACCTCTCTCTATCATTATCAGCAACTCCGACCAAACACTCCTCCCTATCTCGGTATCTTCATCCAGTCCATCATCCCTCCCGATCTCTGTCAACTCCTCCAGCATCGACATCTCTCTATATCCCTGTAAAGACCTTCAGTCCCTACTCCCCTCCATATATCTGTCACCCACTCCAGTCCCTGTACTTTTCCTTTTCTCTGTAAGCAACCCCAAACCTACACACTTAGCTAGTTCTTTAACCTCCTCCAGACGCTTCACCATTCCTAATATCTGTCAACTTTTCCAGTCCCTATATCGCATCCTATATCCATACACTCCTCTAGTTCCCACACCCTTCTCTATTTCTGCCACTGCTCATAGATTCCTTCCTATTTCTGTCAATTCCTCCAGCACCTACATTCCTATCCCTCTAAGCACCTCAGCTGCCTATAATACACTATATTGCTCTAAATTCCTCCAGACCCGAGATGCTACAACACACCTTACCTCTTTTAAGTCTTTTAACCGACCCAATACCCCTTACAATTTCTGTAAGCAAATCCAAACTCCACAGCCCTCCTTAATTCTGTCACTTCCTGCAACATCTACACCCTTCCCTATCTCTGTCATACATTCCAGTCCCTACAAATCTCCCTACCTCTGTTAGCAAGTTCAGCCCTACACCACTCACCACCTCTTTAACTTCCACGAGCTCCTACACTCCTACCTAATTTTTTAAGTCCTCCAGCCTCTGCATGCCTCCTTCTCAGTTAGGCTCTATGCACTTCCAGTCTCTTTCAGCTCCTTCAGGCCCGATCCCCCTTCGCCTATCTGTAGCCTCCTGAAGTCCTTACATCCATCCCTATTTCTGTTATCTCCTGCAGACCTAAAAACCTCCCGGTGTCTCCAAACCCTTCCAGCACCAAAACATCTCCCAATCACTGTAATCTCCTCCAGCCCCTTCCACGTCCTTTTCTCTGCCACCTCTTCCAGATCACACACACCTCCTTATCACTGTAACCCCCTCCAGCTCTTACCACACACTCTCCACTGTCACCTCCCCCAGACCCTATTCCCCTCCCAATCTCTGTCACCTCCTCCAGTGCCTAAACCTCTCTCGATCTCTGTAACACAGTCCATCTCTTCAACCAAACTTATCCTTGTCATCTCCTCCACCCCTACAACAGTCTCTATGGATGCAACCTCCTCTACCCCATATACGCCCCAATTGCTATATAGTACACTACAATCCTGAAAACCTCCTCTCTGTAACATCCTCCAGCAGCTAACACCCGCCCCCTGTTTCTCTGTCACCTTCTCGATCCCCTAAGCTATTTAAGAGGCATAATGTCACAGAGTCCTACAGGACGGAGACAGGTCCTTCAGCCGAAATTGGTTCATACCGACCAAAATGACCAGCCACGCTAACCTTATTTCCCTGAACTTGGCCCATATCCTTCTAAACCTTTCCTTTCATCGATTCATGCAATGCCTTTTAAATGTTGTTGATGTACCCTCCTCAACCACCTCCACTGGCAGCTCAATCCATATACGTACCACCCTCTATGTAAAAAAGTTGCCCCTCAGATTCCTATGAATTCTTTCCCTTCTTAGTTTAAACTGATGCTCTCTAGTCCTCGATTCCCAAACCCTGGGTAAAAGGCTGAGTGCATTCACCCTATCCATGCATCCCATGATCTTATGTATTTCTATAGAATACCCTTTCAGTCTCCTACTCTCTAAAAATGAATCCTAGCTTGTCCTTCTGGCAGCATCCATCTAAATTTTTTTCTGCACTCTTTCCAGTTTAATAGCATCCTTTCTATAGCAAGGTGACCAAAAATTAACACAGTACTCCAAGTGCGGCCTCACCAACGACCTGAACAACTGCAATATAACTTCCCAACTTCTGTTCACAATGCCCTAACTGATGAAGGCCAGTGTGCCAAAAGCCTTCTTAATTTCCTGTCAACCAGTGAATCCACTTTCAGAGAACAGTGTACTTGAACTATAAGGTCCCTATATTCCACTACACTCCTTGAGGTCCTAACATTCAGAATGAAACTTCTACCTTGATTTGACTTTTCAAAATGCAACACCTCACACTTATCTATATTAAACTCCATTTGCCATTTCTCTGACCACTTCCCCAGCTGATCAAGATTCTGCTGCAATTTCTGATAACCTTCCTCACTGATCATGATGCCGCCTATTTTAGTGTCATCTGCAAACTTACCAATCATGCCTTGAACATTCTCATATAAGTCATTGATATTGATAACAAAAGCAACGGGAACAGCACCGATCCCTGAGGAACAGAACAAGTCACAGGCCTCCAGTCTGACATGCATCCTTCCACTATTACTCTCTGCTTCCTACAATCAAGCCAATTGTGTATCCAATTTGACAGCTCTCATTGGATTCCGTGCAATCTGACCTTCCAGAATAGCTTACTGTGTGGCAACTTATCAAAGGCCTCACTGAAATTGATACAGACGATGTGCCTCTATCAACCTTCCTGATTACTTCATCAAAGACCTCTAACAAGTTTGTGAGGCATGATCTCCCACTCACGAAGCCATGCTGACCAGTCCGAATCAAACCCTGCCTTTACAAACATATGTATATTTTATCCTTCAGAATCTTCTCAAGTAACTTGCCTACCACAGATGTCAGACTTACTGGTGTATAATTCCCAGGATTTTTCTTTACAGACCTTCCTGAACAAGGGCACATTATTTGCTACCTGCCTGTAATATGGGACCTCACCCGTGGCTGAGAATGCTGCAAATATGTCAGCCAGGGCCCCTGCAATTTCTTTTCTAGCCTCCTGCAGGGTTCTTGGATATATCTGGTCAGGACTAGGAGATTTATGCACCTTCACATATTCTAATACTTCCACCACCTTCTCGAATGCAATATAGACTGTCCTTAAGATATCGCCACTAACTTCCCCAAGTACCCAAGTCTTCATGTTGTTATCCACAGTAAACACAGAGGAGAAATATTCATTGAGGACCTCACCGATTTCCTGTGGTTCCACACATACATTTCAACTTTGGTCCTTGTAGCGCCATATTCTCTCTCTAGTTATTTTTTATTCACCTAAAATACTTGAAGAATATCTTTCGATACACACTAATCTTCTCCGCCAAAGCTCTACCATGCCCTTTTTCGCCCTCCTGATTTCCTTCTTCAGTAAACTCCTGTATTTTCTCTGTACCTTCAGGTATTCCCTTGATCCCAGCTGCCTGTAACTGAGCTATGCTTCCATCTATTTTCAGGTCAAAGTCTCAATGCTTCTTCTCATCCAGGATTCCCTACTCTTGGCAAGCTTGCCCCTCACCCTCAAAGGAGCATATAGACCTTGAACACTAGCTATGAGACTTTTAAAGGAATCTCACTTGCCTGTGATCCTTTCCCTGCAAGCAAACTACTCCAACCAAACCCTCAAAGGACCTATCTAATGACATCAAAATTCGACATGCCCAAATTTAGAACATGAACCTGTGGACCAGTTTTGTCCTTCTCCATAACTGTTTTAAGATTAATAGATCTTTAGTCACTGGTCTCAGAGTGCTCTCCCACTGTCCTCTCAGTCACCTGACCTGCCCGATTTCCCAACAGTAGGTCGAGTTTTGCTCCTTCCCGAGTCTGAACCTATAGTAATGCTTGAAAAAACTCCCCGAACAGACTTAAGAAATTCTACGCCATCTAAGCCCTTAACACTGTGGTGGTCCTAGTCTCTGTTAGAAAAATTAAAATCCTCCAATATGCCAACCTTATTGCTCCTGCAAGGTTTCCCACTCTCCCTGCATTGCTGTTCTTCTAAGTCACATTGAATATTTGGGGGCCGACAGTACAAACCCAATAACATCACCATTACCTTCTTATTTCTTAGCTCCACCTACAAACATTCACTGAGAAGATCCCTCAATTATTTCATCTCTGACTGCTGCTGTGACATTCCACTCCCCTCGATCCTTCACTTCTGTCCCGCCTAAAATGCCTGTACACTCGCACATTAAGCTGCCAATCCTGTCCTTTCATTTACCATGCTTCTGAAATGGCTATAAATGTCAATCCCACGTACATTTCCATGCACTAGGTTCATCAGCCTTACCTGTCAGCCTCCCTATCTCTGTAACCCCCTCCAAACCAAATACCCCTCCCAAACTCCGTCACATCCACCAGTCCCAAAATTTCCCTATTTCTGTCATTTCCTCTACTTTGTATATACCTGCGTTCCTCTGTACATCCCTCCACATCTCTGTAACTTTCTCCAGCCTCTAAACCTCGCCTCATCTCTGTAAACTCCTCTAGCCTACACTCCTCCCTATCTCTGTCAAATCTGCCTGACCTTACAACCCTCCATTTATGTGTAACTCCTGCAACCCTACACACCTCCTTATCTCTTTCATATCCTCCAGCCTCCACGCCACTCCTTAGTCCTGTCGCCTACTCCAGACCCTACTCTCCCTCCCTATCTCTTTAACCATCACCAGCAACTTTCACATCTTCTTATTTCTGTCACATAATCCAAGCCCGAAAAGTGTGTCTATCTCTGCAACATTCTTCAGCCTTAACACCCCGATAAGGCGTTACATTTGGGCAAGTAAAGTCAGGACACGACTTATACAGAGTTAATGGGAGGCCTTGGGGATTGTTAACAAATAAAGTGACCTTGTTGCACATGCTCATGTGCATACTTCGTTGAAAGTGGAGGCACAGGTAAACAATGTGGTGTAGAATGACCTGGGCGTGCTTGCCTTCATTGATCACTGCATTGAATAAAACAGTTGAGATGTCATTTTGCATCTTTACAGGACGTCGGTTGGGCCACTTTAAGAATACTGCATTCAGTTTTGTTACACCTGCCGTGGGAAATATATTGTTCTATTTGAAAGGGTTCAGAAAAGATTCACCAGGATGATGTCGGGCTTCGAGGGTTTAAGCTGTCGGGAGAAGCTGAATAGTCTAGGGCTTTCCTGCCTGGAGTGTCGGAGACTGAGAGGTGACCTTATAGAAGTGTATAAAATCATAGGAGGCATGGATAGGATGAATAGTAAAGGTCTTCTTTTTCCCAGAGTAGTGGATACTACTAACGTGAGAGTGGAAGGTTTAAAAGGGCCCTGAGAGTCAACGTTTTCACACAGATGGTGGTGCTTCTGTGGAATGAGCTGCCAAAGAAAGTGGCAGAGACCGGTGCAATTATTATACTTAAAAGGTACTTCACTGGGAACATGAATTGGAAGGCGTTAGAGGGACATGGGTCAACTGCTGGCAAACGGGATGAGATAAATTTAGCGGATCTGGATACGTTAGACCAAAGGGTCTGCTTCGGGGCTGAAAAAATCGATGACTCTCTCTCTGTCCCTCCTACAGCCCCGAAACTCCGCACTGCCTCTGTAACAGACTCCAGATCCTGCATCCCTCCCTATCTCTGTTACCTAATGTAGACTCGACGCTACTTACAATGTATGCAATCTTCTACAGCCTCTCCAAACTTCCCAAACTGTTACCTCCAGCACATACGTCCTTCCCTATCCCTGTACCCCTCTCCAGCTCCTGCATCCCTCACTATCTCTTTCACCTCCTACAGCCCCTTTAACTGTCCTCATCTCGATACATTCCTCCATTCTTAAAGAAGTCTCTGATTGATGGAAAGTGCTTTTAAAAACTTGGAAATTCTTCAGCGAAATCATATGTGCTTTCTGTTTTGAGACCTATTAGCCTCTTGCTAAAGGACACATCAAGCATCTGTGTATCTTGAAGGAGATTGAAATTTCAAAAGTTAGGAGCTTAAATGGTTTGAGGAGCAAGGCAGAGGACGGCACAATTTAAATTGAAGCCCCTCATCCCCGATCACATTCCAGTAAATCGCCCTCCATATCTTCATTACGAGGTACATTTATCAGAAAACAATTATTTATACATAAACTTATGGATTAAAGAAGATGAATAGCTTCTAAAATCAGTGTTGATCGTGAGCTGTCAACAAAATTGCCTTATCGGGTCCAACTCTGACTTTCAGTTCCACTCTCAGTCTTTCAAGATGTCACGCCTGATGAGTTGCAGACGGGTCAGTCAGAACAAGTCAGAGAGCTTGCATTGGCATAGCACCTTTCACAAACTCAGCATGTCCCAACTTGTTTTACAGTCAATGAGTTGCTTTATTCTGAATAAAAACTAGAAGTACTGTGGAATTTATTAATCAGGAACAAAAACAGAAGCTGTGTATTAGCTCAGCAGGTCTGGCAGCATCTGTGAGGAAAAAAATCAGAGTTAACGTTTCTGGTCTGTTGACCCTTCTACAGAATTGATGGCAGCTACGGAAATCTCGATTTATATGTCAAAGACAGGCAGGGGGATTTTATTTTCCATTTACTCATTCACGTTAAGAGGACGTTGCTTTTAGGCAGCATTTATGCCCGAAGAGGGTAATTGACAGTCAACCAAATCGCTGTGGGCCTGGAGTTACATGTAGACCAGACCGGGTATGGATAGCAGCTGCCTTTCATAAAGGGCATTAATGAACCAGATGGGTTTTTCCTGACAATCAGCAAACGGTTCATGTTTTCCACTAGTTTCATAATTCCAAATTTTCTTTTCATTGAATTCAACTGCCATGGAGGGATTCGAACCCAAAACATTGACTTGTTCCTTGGATCTCTGGCTCAGTGACAATACCACGAGGCCATTGCCTCCCCACGGGGCAAGGGATAAATGATACTTTAAATTTTAGAGTCTAAAGAGAGAGTACAGCAATTGGATAGACGAAGGAGTTTATAATGATCTGTCTAGAAGAACGAATACCTCTTAATGGGGAATGTTAGTGACTAAAGATAGGAAGTGTGTAATGGCAGGTTATATGATAACAAAGCCTGGTGGACGATTTAGTGGGCTAGGACATGAGAGAGTTTAGGCCTTAAAATTATTGAACTCGATACTGAATCTGGAGGGCTGCAGAATGCCCAAACAGAAAATGAGGTGTTGTTCTTCCGGCTTGTGCTGAGCTTCACTGGAAAACTGTAGCAAGACTGAGGCAGAGGTGTTAGCCAGGAAACAAGGTGTTGTGTTACAGTGGCAGGCAACTGGAAGCTCACGGTCTTTTTTTGCTATCAGAATGTAGATGTTCTGCGAGCAGTCACGCAGTATGTGCTTCATTTCCCCAATGTGGAGGAGACCACATTGTGAGTGGCGAATGCAGTACATTGCCTTCTGGGAAGTGCAGGTAAAGTGTTGCTTCACCTGGATGTTCTATTTGGTCCTTTGGATAGTGAGGAAGGACGAGTTATTGGGTAGATGTTACACCTTCGTTGGTTGCAAGTGGAGATGCCCTGGTGCGGTGGGGGTTTGTTGAGGGTGGAAGAAGAACGGACCAGGGTGTGCAGAGCGAATGGTCCCTGCGGAATGCAGACACGGGAGGGGAGGAGAATACATGTCTGGTAGTGGTATCTCGCTGGAGCTGGTGGAAATGTCGTTTGTTGATCTTCTGGATGTCGATACTGATGGCATAGTAGGTCCGGACAAGGGGAACCCGATCCTGAGATCCAATCTTAGCAACCCGTGGTGTCACATGCATACTCTTGACATTTCTCTCCAGCAGCATCGCAACACACCGGCTCAGGGCTGCACCACCCTGCAGTTGCAATTCATCATCCATCTAATTTGTTGCGCTCAAACCAAACTTTATCTTTCCCTTTCAGTCAGCAAGACCCACAAGGTGCAAAAAATCAGGGAGACCCATGGCCCTCTGTAATCTTCCTCACCTCCCCTTCCCGCTGACTCCATCCCCTCCACCAACTCTACCGTCTGTCGGGTATTCACCATCCCACCTAGCCTTCTGCTCTCTGATGCTGAACGTTACATATTTAGCAAAATTTGCAGCTTTACTACTCTGTATCCCCACCGTAACATATTTCGGGCAAAGCATAATATTGAACTCTTCTTCTGCAATATTCACTTCCGTTCCCATTTCTTTGGACAGGAGTCGTCCTCCAATCCCAAAGACCCCTTTGCCCAGTTCCATCACTCTCCCTCCACCTGGACCCCAATCTATGGACGTTTATCCACCCTTGAACTGTTCATTGAGAACTGTCCACGTGATATTGGATGCCTCAATTTCTCTGCTTCCCTCACCAAATCCAAACGATCCCCCTCCAAACTAATTGCACTCCACACGCTTCGATCTATCCTTGAATTTTTTTATTAAGCCTGCCGATAAGGATGGTGCTGTTTTAGTCTGGCATACTGACATCTAGCCTCAGTGTCAGCTCTCCGATAACTCCTTATAGTTCCCCTGGACCATGAAGCCGCCCTGACACATCAGACCATTGTATCAACTATGGCAACTGGCCTCATTTCAGATGGTGATCTCCCTCCATCCCTCCCCCACACTCTCTCCAAGCTGACAGTCCACCAGCCCTGCATAGCTCGCTTCTACACTCTTCCAAAAATCCAGAAACAGAACTGTCCGGGCAGGCCCATTGTTTCAGCATGCTCCTGCCCCACAGATCTCATCTCTTCCTACCTTGACTGAGGCTTCTCTACCCTGGTCCATCCCCTGCCCACGTACATCCGTGATTCCTCTGACACTTTGTGCCAGTTTCAAAATTTCCAATATGCAGTCTTCAGCCGCCTCCTCTTTACAACGGACATACAATCCCTTTACACGTCTAAACACCACCACAATGTTCTTAAAGCTCTCCGCTCCTACCTGAGCAAAGGCCTGAGCAGTTGCCACCCACCACTACCTTCCTCTGCTGGTCCTAGCTCGTACTCACCCTCAACATATTCCCTTCCAACTCCTGTCATGTTCAACAGGTCAGAGGAGAGGCCATGGTACTCGTACAGGCCCCTTTTATTCGTGTCTGTCGCAGAGTATGTGGAACATTCCTTGTTTCAGTCTTATTCTGCTCCTCACACACAATGATCAGAGCATCATCACTCGAGTGGTCTGATTTGGGTTGAATTGTCCGTTTCAATGTTTTGTATCCCACGTAAACTCACGTTGTCAATCACTTTCATCTTGTACATTATTTATCAGGACAAGATACAATAATACTACATTTCAGAGGGGGCAACAATTTATACCACTGTAGTAAAGGGCAACGATTGGATGTCTGTCAGCTCTGCCTGGCTGAGGCAATGCCATCAGAAATTCACTTCCTCCGATGAAACCACCCATCCTTCCCCATGATTGCATCAAGATCCAATGCCTAAATATTGATATAATCATTCGTTAGTGCCACTCTGTGAGGAATGAACACAAGGCAGTAGATTCAAGAGTAAACAGGGATCTTTGTTTTGGGTTCCAGAGACAGGTTTTTCTCCTCTGTACATGTGTGGAGCTAGCATGCATAAGGGAGCTACTTTCCAAACCCGACTGATAACCCTAAATTGTGCGCTAGTGTAATTCATAATTCAGTTGGGATTATTAAGCCAGTTCCTTCCAACTTTGGAATCTCATTGCCGTCTGTTCTGTGTTTTGCCCACATTTATTGAGTTGCTTCAGTATGATGTCTATTGATTAAACGCAAAGGGGTGCATTATTTGATACAATCCACCAGTCGTTAAGAGCAGCACATTGCATTTGGCATCAGTTACACCTGATAGCTCTTGGTTCTTCCACATAGCAAAATGGAGTGTCACTTTTCCCGTTCCGCAGAGAGTCTATCAGTGCACGCTGGATGCCTTTTTTAAATGGACACAGGGATGAATCAAGATGCGACTGGTCAGCAACAGTGGAGTCATCACTCTTTCTACTTCAACTTTGGCCTCACAAATAATCATCTGGTGGGCCTGACAGTGGGGAACAACTCACAGTATCAGTACTGGCAATGATGTTTGCTTTAAGAGAAATCCAAAGAGTCAGCGGAACACTAAATCCACTGAAGGAGCGTTAACCGATTCTCAACCTGTTAGAATCCTTGATCACTTTTCGTCACTTTAATCTTTAATCTTTTCCCAATTTTTGTTTGGAGCTGTGAAGTTTGAGCTAAAGGCGACTGTTGGATTGTGGGTAGCAGTTTATGAGTAAAGGAAAACAGACCAAACAAGGGTTGGCTTCACCTGAAGCCATGCCTTGCAGCTATATTTTATTGGCCAGCAAAGGAATGAATACCTATCAATTGTTTCAAGCAAGTCTGCAAAAGCCCTTGTACTCATGCAGATGTCAGAAGTTAAATGACAATTGGGAAATCGCGCAAGAGATTGTCAATCTTTCAGGCAGTGTTCAGACTTTCAGACTGTGCGTACAGCATGAAAATTTGTATCTTCCATGTCTAACTTTCCTTATCAGCTTTTGAAAGTTCGTTAAAAAACTAACCTAAGTTATAAATATTACTGTCGTCATTTGAGTGAATTGTAAAATAAGACTTTCAATGAATCCCCACAGTGTGGAAACACACCGTTCGGCCCAAAAAGTCCACACACTGACACTCTGAGTATCCCTCCCAGACCCACACCCCTATGACACACATCTCCTACACTTCTCTGAATACTATCGGCAATTTAGGATGGTCCATCCATCGAACCTGCACATCTTTGGACTGCAGGAGGAAACTGGAGCAAGCATTGGAAACCCAAACAGACACAGACACAATCTGCTAATGCCATACAGGCAGTCGCCCGAGCGTGGAATCGAACCCATGCCCCTGACAATGTGAGACAGCAGTGCCAGCCATTGCACCACTGTGCCAGCTGTTGGACCGACAGCTTCAGAAAATCAATCACGAAACAATCATTGATGTCTGTGTTGCGACACACCATGAAAACAATTCAAATAATTTGGACAATTTTGTTACTTTCTTTCATTTAACCCTTTTGCTATGTTCATTTGTCGATCTGTCTTTTATATGAATGGGTCTGGAAACAAAGGGCTTATCGGGATAATAGCATAGACCATTTAATTTGTTCTTCAGTTTTCCTCTCAGAAAGGTAATATAATATTTTTTCAGTGTTAAATTTTTTGTTTAAGTGATTTAAAAATGGTATTATTGATAATTGATGATTCACCAAATCTGGAATTGGTCATTCAAAAAAATGTGGTTAGGAACCATTGGTGTCAATTTTGAGAGTCATTGAATTTTTAAATTTCATATGTTGTTAATACCGAGATAGAAAAGCTGATTTGGTTTAATTGCCTCTGTCCATGCTGTAACACGTCATTGCACTACGCTAAGGGGAAGACCTAAACAGACAATGGGCATGTTTAAATAGTAGAACTTTCATTTATATTGTTGAATCTAATCTCTTGGCAGTGCAGAACCTCCGTTTTGGTGGAAGAGGAGACATGGCTGTCACAGTTTTCATGTTTCGTTTATCAGGTTAGATTCAAGAAGACCAAATTTCAAAGGAACAACATTTTAATCTGAATGAATACAGCTCATCCTGCTCTCCACACATTGCATATTGTTGCTCCATTCAAGTTTGGCATTCTTACATCTGTCCTGGTGAGTTAATGAAAGATGAAAAGCTCCAGAACATTGTGTTTATTCTCAGAAATGATTACATTTAAATTGTATATAACTGGGTTTAAAAAAGAGAGAACTCTATCGTCTTGCATCAAAGTTGTCAATTAAGAAATAGTCAGGGTTGAAGAGATGGGGCAGGTCAAATGGCCAGCAATGGGTATCATCCAATTTGCCCTCACTTCATTGTCACGAATAAAGGAGAGTTTTTGTTCTTGTGCTGACACAATGGACCATTGGCCCTTAACAAAACGGTCATAAATCCAAAGATCGATGGTTTCCTTGAAGGCTGTGATAAATATCCCCTTTCTGGAGAAGTCTGGCAGGGTAGCTGAGTCCCGGGAGCAGGTGAATGGGGAAGAAGCCTAGGACAGGAATGCAGCCTTCATGCAGAATTGCCCCCTCACCCTTTTCCAATGGCTGAAGCAACTAGGAATTAAAAGCTGCCTCCTTATTATCCTTGCTTGCGGTGGAGCAGGGTCAGGCTGCATTTTGATGCCTCCCACATTCAACTTCCTTGCTTCCCCTCACCCTGCCTTCAGCACCTCCTGACTGAACAAATGAGACCCTGACTGTACCATGTTGACGAGTCCCACGGTCGAAACAGATCTTGGACCCCACAATGAAACGTCAAATATCTTCATCACCTGACCGAACATATACGATGCCAACCCTCAGCACACTGTGTCTAGATTTAGAGTAAAATTGATGATGATATTTGACAGCTATTCGACCTTGAATGAGTCCTGTGAACATTTCTGTACTTGTTGAAGACGGCACAATAAGCTTTCTGCCCTTTCTATACTGGCTGTTTGTTATACTGTATAACAGAGAATGTTTTGTTCCCAGTCATTGTTCTTCGCCTCAGACCGGGAATGCAAAAGGTAACAGGAACGAAGCTAAGACTCCAGACTGTCCATCAAGGGGTCCACAAAGGCAAAAGTGCTGTACAGGACTGTGCTGCACTGTTCTGTGTTCTATCTTCTATGAGTCTTCTTGCTTTCTTTATCCTTTCTTTTTCATGTTTTATTATTATTTAATAAATGTTCATATCTAAGTAAATTCATGATGTCGAGTCTTCTCTTAACTACATTTAACGGCATCTGAAGAAAAAATATTTGTATAGACTTTGTGATCCAAGACACACCATCTGAACCACGACAGGGCAGAGGGCAGAGTCAGGCCGCAGATTGGCATCTACAGCAGTTGAACAGACCGCTCATGCTTGCTGCCCGAAATAGCGACTTCCCCAAACTGTTATTTTGCCACGCAGGCTGCGGCATAGCAGAGAGAGAGAGAGCAGTTTCAGATCACACCATAATGGAGCCCACAGCTGAATTGCTGGTTTAAAGTTTTCCGTCCAGTGTGAGATTATTGTGTGCTGATGGGAGGGAGGAAAATTGAGAGAAATTTTGTGTACTTGGAAGAAAAGAGAATGCCAAGTGAAGGAGAATGTGAACTGTTGAATCAAAAAGGATTGCAATGAGGTGGAGAGGATGATATATACTCACTATCACTGTCATGGTAAAATGCAAATTCCACCAGGTAAAAACTCTTCAAGACAAGCCAGCTGAAGTTCGCCTTGGACTTGTACACGTTGTCAGTACACACACAGTTAGATTTACACACCGTTCATTTACTATTGCGGAAGAACTTCCAGCTGGGGATGAACACAAACAATGGCCATGTCATCCATCCTCATTTCCCAGCCCCCTTCCAAATCTATGAGATAGAACGAAAACCAGAGAGCGACAGGGAGTGTGATGCAGGAACTAGAAGCAGAAAGAAGCCATTCCGCCCTCCGAGCCTGTTCAGCATTCAATCTGACCATTCCTTAATATCATATCCCCACTTTCTGCCTTGAAGACTTTATTATGTAAAAATAAATCTATTATTCTATTAACTGGACAGGAAAGAAAAATAGCGAGAGAGAGACAGATTGCCAGTGTGTTCCACAAGACCAATAATTATGGAAGGTGCTGAGGGATACATGGCAGCACAGGAAGGTCCTACTGATAGAATTTATTCCCATTCGACTTCATTCTTTGAATGCACTTCCACCAGCTGGGCCCAGCAGCGCTGCCCATCCCTACTTGAACCTTGGCTTCCTCCGAGGGTACATCTGAGTTGCCTCCTTCCTCCCATCGCTGGGTCTGGCGTCACGTGTAGGGTAAGACCGGGGAAATGAGGGTACATTAGTTTTCCCCATTTGTGAACTACTCGATTTTGTTGTTTTTTGCGTAACAATCAACGGCAGTTGTCACAATTATCTCGAAGCAGATGAAACTCCAGATTTTCTGAACAAGAGATTGATTAACGGAGTGATTGGATTTAAACCAGTGTGTGCATATGCAAAGCTCCTTGACCTAAGCTTTGCAAGTACACTAACATTCGGAGGAAGCCAACTCCAGCTCCGAAGATGAAACCAGGGATATTGGTTCTCAATATACATTAGACATGCTGAAAATATTCCTCCACCCTGGCCAACATTTTATCCTTCCTTCCTCAGTTGATTATGGCTGAGTTGAAACTTCACTCCCAGCGCCTATCAGAAGACACCTCTGGCAGTGCTGCACTCACTCAGTACAATATAGGCCTGCTAGCTACAACTACAAAACTCAAGTCATGAGGGCAGTGACTTGAGTCTGATGGCGACACTGGTTGCAATGTACGTCAGTTTTCACGTATGTGGAAGAAGAAAAGTACGAAGATGACATCAGACAGTGGAATATTAGAAGAATGCAGTCACGGAGATGCGGTGAGATAGAAAGGAAGTGTCCGAGTGCAAGGTGGGAGAGGGTGAGACAGAGAGTGTGCTTAAGAGAGAATCAGACTGTGATAGAGGGGGTTGAAGGGAGTGACTGGACAAGGAGGAGTGTGAGAGATAGAAAGAAAGGAACATGGAGTGGTTGGGAGGGAAGGTGGGAAGAGAGAGCCTGTGAGTGATGGAGAGGTTTAGAATGAAAGAGGGTTAGAGGGACTGCAGCAAGCCAGATAGAGAGAGGCAAAGAGTGAGATGAGGGATTTGGGAGAGAGTGCAACAGCAAAGATGAGAGAAAGAGAGACAGAGAGTGTTAGGGAGAGGAGGCTCTGAGAGAGAGTGATGGAGAGATATCTGAGAGGAGCTAGTGGTTTGGAAAAAGGTGGGAGAGGGAGAGGGTACAGACGGAGAGAAATAGAGGGAGGGAAAGAGATGAATGAGAGTGATAGACGGTAAGAGAGAAGGTAAGTGTGTGAGAGAGGGAGTGAGACAAAGATAGGGAGAACATAAGAACTAGGAGCAGGAGGAGGTCGTCTGGCCCTTCGAGCCTGCTCCGCCATTCAATAAGATCATGGCTGATCCTTTCGTGGACTCAGATCCACTTACCCGCGTTCTCACCGTATCCCTTAATTCCTTTATTGTTCAAAAAAAATCTACCTTTTTTTTAAAAGCATTTACTGAAGTAGCATCAACTACTTCACTGGGCAAGGAATTCCATAGATTAACAACCGTCTGGGTGAAGAAATTCCTTCTCAATTCAGTCCTAAATCTGCTCCCTCCAGTCTTGAGTCTAAGCCCTCTTGTCCTAGTTTCACCTGCCAGTAGAAACATCCTCTCTACTTCTATCTTATCTATTCCCTTCATAATTTTATATGTTTCTATAAGATCCCCCCTCAATCTTCTGAATTCCAATGAATATAATCCCAATCTACTCAGTCTCTCCTCATAAGCCAACCCCCTCAACTCCGGAATCAACAGGGAGAGACAGGGAAGGATAGAGGCAGTAATGGAGGGTGGGGAGGGAGAGAGATGGAGAGTGACGGAGAGAGAGCGAGAGAGAGTTGCTAGTGGGAGAGGGGATTAAGGGAAAAGAGTGTGACAGAGAGAGAATGTCAGTGAGCAAGGAAAATGTGTGACAGAAGGTCAGTGAGAGACAAAGTACAGGTGGAGAAATGGCAAGTCAGAGAAGGCGGTTGAGAGGGACAGAGAGAGGTTGACAGTGGGGGAAGCGTGAGCGACAACGAAACGAGAGAGACATGCTGAAGTTTCGTGTTCACGCTGTTGCAGCAAAAGGGAGACAGGTCAAACAGTTTGGCAAAGTCCAGGGATCTGCAGTACTGCAGACCCGGTAGCTCCATCTAATGGCAGACGAAAGCACATGCAAGGGTTAAAGCCAGTCAATTCAGCGCAGCAATGGATAAACACGTACCAAAGTGCCACCAAGTGGTAGGAAGGACGAGCAACAAGCAGTGTCAGGACGCAAGCAATTTTCCCGTCAATCCACTGGGGAGGAATTTGGGAAACAAGAGGAGTACTTATGGTCCTTCTGCATGGGAACACAGATTTTACAATCTTCGAATAAGTAACTCCGAAGACCAGGAAACTTGATGCCTTCATCAAAACTGTTGATGTAATTGGTGCAACTGCAGTTGATGATCCCTCTGAAGGTGGCCTGACAGACGAAATCCCAGTTCTGACAAAGGGTCACTGGACCCAAAACGTTAACTTTGATTTCTACTTAGGGATGCTGCCAGATCAGCTCAATTTTTCCAGCAGCTTCTATTTTTGACACAAACTCACTCATAGTTCTTTCTGTTGAACTGATTGGATGTGGAAAAATCAGTTGCAAAGGTTATGATTTGAGATAACACAGGCCTGTAAAAGCCGACTTATGTCAGTAGGTAAGCTAAGTGATGAGTGATGGGAGAAAATCGTTATTCACAGCGTTCCACAACTGGCGGGCTGAAGAAATACAGCAGCTACTGTCTCACCCAGCAATCATAGCGCCTGCCAGCAGTTGGGCCGGTGAGAGATATTCGTCACAGCAGCACCTAGAGTTCGGCTGGTGATATATAGCAGTTAAATCTCACCCAGCAACAGAGACCAGAGTAAGTTTCAGTTACAGTGTCATCAGCAGCAGGGATGAGTATGCATATATTGTTAAAAATATATCACTCACATTGCGACAGACCAGCAGGGATTACTGTGTCGATATAATGTATATTCGATACACCAACAGCCAGCAGGGATGATGATATATGTCAGTCAGAGTTCCTCCAGCCATTGGTTTGAAAATATACATCATTCACAAAGTTATAACTGCGAGAACTTGAGCACATGCAGGAACTGTAGGAAAGTATTCAGTTCCACATCTGAGCTGGAATTGCTGGTTGTGATGGTGCCCAGAGCAAGGAATCGTGGCAGCAGTGCC
Source organism: Rhincodon typus (assembly GCF_021869965.1). Lineage (NCBI taxonomy): Eukaryota > Metazoa > Chordata > Chondrichthyes > Orectolobiformes > Rhincodontidae > Rhincodon > Rhincodon typus. The sequence continues at coordinate 8,302,673 of NC_063377.1, forward strand.
ACATCGCTGAGGTAGAGATTGTGTCCGGAACACAGACATATGGTTGTATGCTTGAAGCGTGAATACTTGGAGGTTTTATCACTGCTGTGCCTGGACCAGGCACTCCTCGAGCACAGAACATCTTGCAGAGACCTTGCAGATGCGTTGGAACTGATTGACGACCTCTTGTACAGACGATGACCTCTATTAATATAATTTAATTCTATTGTTTTAGTAACTCAAAATGACACAGTGCTATTAAGGCAAAATACTTTTCACTGCATCTTTCTACATCAATTGTGCTAAGATGGAGATGATCGAGAGTGTTGAATTCCTAATCATGATGATCAATGACAATCGGTCTTGGTCCACCCACGTTGATACTAATATCAAGAAAACACACCAACGCCTCTACTTCCTTAGGAAATTCTGCAAGTCCATAAAGGCATTTACCAAGTTTTATAGATGCACCATAGAACGCATTCTGTTCGGATGGATCATGGCTTGCTATTGCAACTGCTCTGCCCAGGACGGTAGCAAACTGCAGACAGTTGTGAACACAACCCAGTGCATCATGCCTGCCAACCTTACATCCATTGGCTCCAGTTATATTTCTCACTGCCTCGGAAAGGCAGCCAACATAATCAAAATCCCCTCACAAACAAGTTATAATCTCTTCCAGCCCCTCATATTAGGCAAAAGATACAAAACCTGAAGCACCCACGTTAACAGATTCAGAAACTTCTTCTACCCTGCTGTTTTTGGACTTCTGCATGGAGCTCTTAAGTTATTAAATTAATGTTGATCTCGCTCTTTTTGTCGCTTCTCTGCAATCATAGCATTGTATTATTGACTCTGTTCTATTACTGTAATGCACTTTGTACGATATGGTCTGCTTGTGGTACATGAAAAACAAAACATTTTCCAGTATCGAGGTAAGTGTGACAATAATACGTCAGATCAAAAAAAAATCTGTTTCAATAAAGGAAGGACTCAAATAACACATCGCCACCTAGCAGGAGCGATGAGAATGTATTCATAACACACACAACAGCAACAGGCCAACCAGTTGCAGGGATGAGAAAACATTTCGGTCACAGTGCCGCCTAGCGATTGGGTTGACGATAAATGTCACTCAAAGCGCCAGGGGGCGGTACGGATGTGAATGCTGCTCACTTCAGCAAATGTAAAACCTGGGCTCTGAATCCATGAACAGGAAAGTCTCTGCATCGTCTCGCTATTTTTTTTTCCAGTGCGCCACATTTCTTTCAAACTCAAGTCAGGTAATTTCCACAAAAATGAATACAACAAACATTGTGAATGGATTCCCTGCTCTCTGCCCACCGTACACTCCCCATGTAATCCCCTCCCCATCTGGCAATCCATCTTATACGTGTGGTTTCAGTGCTGGACATACACAGAAAGCTCTGTCGGTGACAGTGGGCACAGGTGAAATTGCTCTGACGCCGTCCCCAGACCGACCTGAAATTGATCAGAATCCTCGTCAGTGAGTTCCACAAATTGACAGCCCCTGAGCAGGAAGAAGAGAGCCGTGGCCATATTCAGTGCAATGTTGTGCTCCCTGGATATTGCTTCCAATTTTCACTTCAGCATCCTGAGACAGAATGAAACTCAGTTCACCTCCAACATTGTCTTGAATGCTTCAGTTCATTATTTCATTTGTTTTCTTTAAACTAACATTCCCGCCTCTCAGGATACATTCTGAGTAACTTGAACACTTTTCATCCCGAACTACACTTGACCAGAACTTTTAACTCCTGGTTTCGTGCAGGCTTGATTTAGAAGGATTATCAGACGTAGGGACAGAAGTAGGCCATTGAGGCCTATGAGTCTGCTCTGTCATTCCGTGAGATCGTATCAATTCTGATCATGCTGAAAACACTTTCATTTTCTTGTTAGCAGGGTGAAGTTGGAGTTTGCAGTCATCATTTTTCTTCCCTTCTGAAGGAAGCAGAAGCCATCCCGATGCTGTACTGTCAACCGGCCCCAGAAAAACCTAAATTGTGGAGACTGATGCCATGCTGCCAGATATTTGTCCACTGTGTAATCTCAGCAGTTTCTGTTCTGGGCAAAGACACTCATACTTTGCGATGTTGTCTACCCTCTACAGCGTGTCTTATAAGAACATAATATCTAGGACAGGAGCAGGCCAGTCAGCCACTGTAGACTGTTCCACCATGCAATACCACCTTAGCAGATCACAACTCTACTTTCCTGCCCGCTCTCCATAACCCCTTTTAAACAATTCTTAATGAAAAATCTGTCTTCTCCTAAAAGTTACTCAGTGACCCGGCGCCCATTGCTCTTCTCCGATTCACAACCTTTTGAGAGAAATCATTCCTCCTCATCTCTGTTTTAAATCTGTAACCTCTTGTCGTAAAACAGTGATCTCTCTGTCTAGATTGCCCAACATGAGGAAACATCTTCTTTGCGTTTATTTTGTCAATCCTTTTTTGCATCTTATACACCTCAATTAGTTCTCCTCTCATTTGTCTAAACACTGATGACTGCAGACCGGAACTGTTCAGTCTCTCCTGGTAAGACATGTCTCGGCTCTTATCGGTGGGGTTAACTTGCTCATCATTTAGCCCCAGAATTATTATACTCATGTATAAGATAGACAAATTCGTGAAAAATTGTGAATTGAAATTCTATGTATGTGTGTGTGTGTATACGAGTCCCTCTTTTCAGAGCAAGCGTGAGCATGTGAGAGAGTTGGTGCATAAGAGAGATTTCGAGAGAGTGTGTGTAAGAGAAAGGGTATGTTTACAGAACGTATTTAAGAGATAAAATTTGTGTGCATGTGAGTGAGAGTGTGCGAAAGAAAATGTGAGCGTATGAGAGAGGGTATGTGCAATAGAGACAGTGTGTCTGTGAGAGAGGGTGTATGTGCATTAGACGAGGAATACAACAGAGCGCATGTAAGAGAGAGAGAACTTGTGAGTGTGTGTGAATCTGTGCATGTGGGTGTTTGCGCATGTGTGTGTATAAATGAGTGGGGTTGCTTTAAAGAGAAAAAGTGTGTTATAGGGAGAGAGGGAATCATGTGGTTAAAAAGGGCAATACGTGTGTGTGTGTGTGTGTGTGTGTGTGTCTGCATGTGTGAATAAGTAGATATAGGGTGTGTGCGTATAATCCCATGTAATTAGAAGAAAGCTTGATGCTTTTGATTGAAAAAGCCTTTTAAAAATATCTTCATAAGAGACTGCATTGCTAGCGAGGATTTCTCATCTCCATGTCTGCAAACAATCAACGGTTAACTCTTGGCATTTGACAGACAGCCCGGGTGTGGGAGGAGGTGGATGCGCATGAGGGGGAGTGCTGACCAAGGTCCACAACTCCACGTGAACACAGATGGTGCGTGAAGGAATCCAAAGATTTGAACATGAAAACACAGAGCTGACGCATCCACATTCTGCTATTAACTGTAATTGTGACTCAAGCCTAGTTCTAGCCTAGCAGAGCACACACACCCCCACCGTGAACCTCCCCCAAAACCCCACCATCTGCTCTATCCACGTGTTGAAAGTTCCTGTTCCATCTGCTTACACATTACTGGGTGCTACATCACAATGACTCTCTTGGTTAAAAAAAAAACATACACTATAATTTTTACTCCCGCTACCCACGCCAGTCCAGTTATCAACTCTCTCTCCAGTGGGAACAGTCTCCTCTGACTGCCTTGCCTATATCCTAAACAAGTCTCCCTGAGGAAGTAGGTACAGGACAGTTTGAATGAGGTGGGACAGGGCAAAGGCACGCTACTCCCAAAGAAAGCTCATTGTCTGTCACTCAGACGCAGAGTTAGTGTAGGGCCGCGGTGGAAAGGGGGAGTGGAGAGGCAAAAGTCTCACTGGGCACTTGCTGTTAGTAGGAAGCAGTTTGTACGCATGGTGGAATAAATGTTCCGTGCGTGTGTGTGTTTGTACATGAACACATAAAATGCTGGAATGGGAAACAAGGCTGAGGTAGAGTCCTGTCTGCGGATTACCTGTTTATGACACTCAGTCTGCTGCCCCTGACACAGCGTGTATTTTAAACAATAAACCCGCTACAGCTCTTTAAATTAGACTGCACTAAGGTATAGATTCCAGTCCACCCAATTCTTTCAAAATTACAGAGGCACTCGAAAAGGGGTTATCTTTCTCAAGATCAATGACGGAAGTGGGAGGTTGGACTCATCAAGAGACACTGACCAGACTGGTACACTTCTCTCTAGAAAAGGGAACTGAGGGACATTACGTGTTTGCAATTTTGAAAATTCTGAGCATTGGATGGAATAGAACATTCCGTTTCTTTAGCCAACAAAACCAGTTCCAATAAATTCAGACAGGAAAGCAGGAGAAGCTTCCTCAGGCGTAGAGATCATGAGACTCCTTCACACGGGAGAGGTGGGAGAGGTTGGGGTCTCAAGCCTGCGGGGAATGGCGGAGAGCTGGAGACTTGTTCCCACTGGGAGAGGGGTAGAATCGGGTTCTCGTCCCCTAAAGGAAGTGATTCAGGTGAACTTTAATGATGTACATTCCCATACCATCATTTGATGCAATTCTGTGTACTATTGTCACAGGTGTAAACTATTCATTGTCAAGACCCGCAGTGTTGCTTTCGATGTTCAATAATAATGAACAGTCATTTCCTGGTAACATTTCGTATTTAATCAGAACTGTGTTTACACAAAGTTCACAAATGCAACTTGCTCATTATCCAGAGGGGGAGATTGCTCTCCGTTCTACCCTTGGAGACGATTGCAGCAGGAAATCCCCGCTCCCCAATTGGAACAACCATTTCACTCCCTCCTCACATCCCTCAATGATCGGGTTGTACTCCAACTGCTGACATTACTGCAAAAGTTGCATTGGGAAACAAAAGCAAACAATAAAATGCCGCACGGCACACAATGACTGACAGTTGCATTTTGTGCCTCAGAGCTAACAGTCACTGGAGCTGATGGTGTTGAGGAGAGGCGAGGTCAATGATCCGTGCTTCACACTACAGGAGTATCTGGAGCCCTTCTTCCAATCAGTGGCCGGGACTGTCAGGTAACTGCTCAAGCTGTAGCTTTGATCACTGTCTGGGGACACGGCGCTTGTGGTCACTCCACTGTCAGTCTCTTTCCCATCCACACTCCAGAGGACCTGCACAAGGCCCGGCTTAAAACGACTTACCAGACAGGACAGAGTGGCTGATCCCGTGTCTATTTGTTCTGGGGAAGGTGGGAACAGAAGGACAGATGGTTTCCGATCATCACTACCTGTGTGTTGGGAAAGAGAGAGAGGTAGAGAGATGATGATATGCATGAAGAGAAACATTCTCACCTCTGTATGTGATGGAGAAATACTTATATATAGAAGACTCAGAAAGGTGGAGCTGTTTCAATATAACTATCTGACCTGCATGTAAGAGAGAATAATATTTACATATATGTTTGTGTGTGATTATCTACTTGACCTATGTGTGTGAGAAATATTAATTTCTGTAACACTCTGACCTGTCGGTGTCTGTGACAGTGAGTGAGTGAAATATTTATCCAGCTCTCTGACATTTGCGTGGGTTTGTGCGTTCGTGTGTTCGTGTGCGGTGTCCGTGTGTGTAAGTGTGTGTGAGACAGCGAGAAAGAGAGTGTGGGAGTAATTAATACAACTACCTAACCTGCGTGTGACAGAGAATTATTAATATATAGAACAGGCTGGCCAGTGTGTGAATGAAATGTTGAGATCAACAATCTGACTTGTGTGTGTGAGAAAGAATTATTGATGCAAACTCTGATCTGTGTGTTTGTGCATGAATATGAGGGGAGGCAATGGCCTAATGCTTTTATGACTGAACTGTTAATCCAAAGACCCAGATAAAATTCTGGGGACCCTGGTTCGAATCCCACCACGACAGATGATGGAATTTGAATTCAATTATATATCTGGAATTAAGAATTTAATAATGACTGTGAATCCATTGTTGATTGTTGGAAAAACCCATCTGCTTCACTCATGTCCTTAAAGGAAGGAAACTGCTATCCTTACCTGATCTGGCCTACATGTGACTCCAGACCACAGCAATGTGGTTGACTCTTAACTCTCCTCTGGGCAATTCGGGATGGGCAGTAAATGCTGCCTCGCCAGCGAAGCCCTCATCCCGTGAATGAATAGAGAGAGAATTACTAACATGGATGACAATCTAACTGGTGTATTTGAGTGAGACAGAGAATTATTAATATAACAAATGACTTGTCTGTGACAGAAGCATAGATATAATTTACCTGACGTGCGTGCATGAGGGAAAATTACTATTTTAATCTCTGTTGTGTTGCGTGAATGTGTGAAAGAGAGAGGGTTAGTAATATGTTTAATGCACACTGATGTTTGAGCGTGAAGGAGAGAGAGAGAGAGGAAGGCAGGGAGACTAAGAATTAAAATAAATGACACTCTGACTGTGTGTGAGACAGAGGATTATAGATTTAATTTCTGAACTGTGTCTTTTTTTGTATGTGAGCGAGAGAGAGTGTGAGAGAGAAATATAAATGAAAGTAAAACTTTGATCTGTGTGTTTTTGTAAGAGAGAATCATTATTATAGCACTGACATGCGAGTGTGTGTGTGTGTGTGTTAGTGTGTGTGTATGTGGGGGTGTGTGTGTGTGTGTTGGTGTGTGAGTGTGTGTGTGAGAGAGAGAGGAGAGAGACAGAGAGACAGAGGCAGAGAGAATTATTGTGAAAATCTCCTACCTGTGTCCCTTTGTGAGAGAGAGAGAATTATTAATGTAACATTGACCAGTGTGTGTCAGAAAAATATTCGTAATTTAATTTTTGACCTCTGTGCTTGTGTGTGTGAGAGAGAATTATCAATGTAACACTGACCTGTATGTGAGAGAGAATTATTGATATAATCTCTGATCTGTTTGTGTTTGTGAGCGAGAGAATTATTAACGTACATAAAACACTGACGTGTGTGTGTGTGTGTGTGTGTGTGTGTGTGTTAGAGACACAGATTTATTGATATAAATTACATTCTGACTGTTAAGACTTTGTGTGAGATAGAATGATGAATGTCACAGTTCGTCTGTGAAATAGACAGCGCAAGAGTCATTGATATATCGATCTGACCTGCGTGTGAATATATAACACACTGACGTGTGTGTGTGTTTGTGTGTGTGCGTCTGTGTTAGAGAGACAGATACATTAATGTAAATGACACTCTGACTGCTACTTGTTTGTGTGAGACGGAATGATTAATGTAACCTTTCGTCAGTGAAGTAGAGGGCAAGAGTTATTGATATATCGATCTGACCTACGTGTGAAAGATAATTATTTATATATATAACACCCTGATCTTTGTGAGAGATAATTATTAGCTTTTGCAATGCGCTGACCTGTGTGTGAAGGAAATCGAAAGATAACCTGTATGACTTGTGTAAGACAGAATTATTGATGTGAACACTGACCTGTGAGTGTGTGAGAGTATAAAAGAGGGAGAAAGAAAGAATTACGAAAATAAATAACACTCTGACCTATGCTTGAGTCTGTGAATGTGAGTATGTGTGTGTGTGTATGTGTGTGTGTGTGTGTGTGTGTGTGTGTGTGAGAGAGAGAGAGAGAGAGAGAGAGAGAGGCAGAGCGATAAACAGAGAGAGAGAGAGACAGAGACAGAGTGGGAGAGTCAGAGAGACAGAGACAGAGAGAATTATCCTTATAATGTCTGACCTATGTGGCTTTGTGAGAGAGAGAATTATAAATATAACATTGACCAGTGTATGTCAGAAAGAATTATCAATTTAATTTTTGACGTCTGTGCTTGTGTGTGTGAGATAGAGGATTATCAATGGAATACTGACCTGTATGTGAGAGAGAATTATTGATATAATCTCTGACCCTCTATGTTTGTGAGATAAAGAATTATTAACGTGTACAACACGTTGTCTGTGTTTGTGTGTGTTAGGGAGACAGATTTATTGATAGAAATGACACTCTGACTGCTACATTTTTGTGTGAGATGGAACGATTAATGTCACATTGTGTGTGTGAAATAGAGCGGGCAGAGTTATTGATATATCAATTTGACCTGCGTGTGAGAGATAATTATGGATATATATATAAAACCAGGACCCGTGTGAGAGATAATTTTTAATATATACAAGACGCTGACCTTTGTTTGAGAGAAATAGGAAGAAGACCTGTCTGACTTGTGTGAGACAGAATTATTGATGTAAACACTGACCTGTGTTTGTGAGAGAGTATGAAAGAGGGAGAGAGAAATAACTACGAACCTAAGTAGCACTTAGCCTGCGTGTGTGTGTGTTTAAGAGAGAGAGGGAGAGGGAGATGGAGGGAGAGAGAAAATTATTAATATAATTAACACTCTGACCCGTGTGTCTTTGTGAGAGAGAATTATCAATGTAACACTGATGAGTGTGTCTATGAGAGAATTATCGTCATAATCTTTAACCTGTGCGTTTGTGACAGACTTGTTAACATAAATAATTTGCTAACCTTTCTGTGTGTTAGAGAGAGGGCGAATTATAAATATAAAATCGCCTGTGAGTTTTTGTGAGTGAGAATTAATATATCAGGTACCTATCAATGTTTGAGAGAAAGCAATTTAATAAACTCTGACCTGTGTATGTGAGAGAGAATTATTGATATTATCTATCTGATCTTTGTCTGTTTTTGACAGAGAATTATTAATGTAAATAACACTCTTATCTGTGTATGAGAGAGAGTATTGTTATAATCTATGATGTTTGTGTGTTTGTGCGAGTAGGAATTATGAATGTAACACTGACCTCGATCTGTGGAGGATTATTGATATAATGTCTGAATTGTGTATGTTTGTGTGAGAGAGAATTATGAATATAAATAACCCGCTGACCTGTGTGTGAGAGAGAGAAAGAGGGAGAGGGGGAATTACTCATATATATAAAACACACTGACCTGTGTGTTTGACAGAGAGGGACAGGAAGAGAGAGAATAATTAACATGAATAACACGCTGAACTGTGTGTGCCTGTGAGGAAGACGGAATTATTAAAGGAAAACTGACCTGTATGCGTGAGAGAAAATTATTACAATAATCTATCTGACATGTGTGATGTAAATAATATTCTGTTCTGCATGCGTCTGCCAGAGAATTATTAAGATCAATAACACTCTGGCCTGTTGGTGTCCATGAGAGAGTGAGAGAATGACTAATACCTATAAACCATACTGACCTGTACGAATCTGTGAGAAAATTATTAATATAAATCATAATCTGACCTGTGTGAGTGAGTGAGATAATTATTAATATAACACTCTGACTTGTGCGTATGAGTTAGATTTGTTGCAAAATGTGTTAAATCGTGACTTGGCAAAATCCAGAGAACAGAATCGACTCTGGAGGGATAAAAGTTGAACTAGTATGAATGACAGAGAAAGAGAAAAGAGGATCACTTACTCCGAACGGTCAGGGCAGTTCCACCTCCGAAGATATATCACAGAGGCGCGTCACAACGACAGGACTGGCCTAAAACCTAACCTAGGGCTGGAGTGGGAAGAAAAGAGGGAAGAAATATGAGTAATCTGTCCATTTCAACATTCTCATTTCTCGGGGGGATGAGGGGAGCTGGTATCGGACCGATTCACAGACGAAAGAGAGATTGTCTCGGAGAACAATGACAGCGCTAGGTTTGATCCAGAGTCTAACATCTCTGGAGATCTGACAGTAAACCTTCAAATTCAGCTGGGCTGCTGAAGAAATTGTACTGAGGGATATTTTTGGAGGCGCTGATATGTCCTCAGCCAGTGATTGCTCAGCTGTTGTAAATTTGAGTGTGTCCTGGACACTGAGTTAGTGTATTGGCCTGACTCACGGTGATAACCAGCTGAGCTATCCCACACAGCACAGTAATAGACGGCGGAGTCACTGGAGACCAGGTTTCTGATGGTTAGGATGTAACTGTTACTGGAGGAGTCTCGAGAAGGTTGGAAACGGTCAGTGAATCCGGTGCCCCTGTATATATCACCATCAGTTTGATGCTCAATCACCCACACCGGGGCTTCTCCGGGATTCTGTCGGTACCAATACACATAGTAGCTGCCTACTTTACCGTTCTGCAACGCACAGTTCAACCGGGCGGTCTGACCGGCGGAGACTGGGTCAGACATTGGACTCTGATTGAGGACAGGAACGGCCAAGGTACCTACAATGAGAGAAACACATGCACACTTTGAGTGACTTTGCCAGCGGGTGTGAAAGAACATCGTCCAGTGTTTAATGGACAGACATTAATCCAGAGCAATTTCTGACCTGTTACGTGGAGCAACAGGGCCCACAGTAGATGCACCATCGGAAACATTTCCACGGGAGAATGTGGTAAAACAGGCAACTGCACAGGTGTTGCCCTCAGTCGAACTGTTTGTTGTAAACTCCCGGGATCCGCTCTGCACACAGGCTCGGTAAACTAGAGAGGGTCGTCCAGCTCTATTTATTCACTGGAATGCAAATGAAGTGGCAGAGAGCAGGCAAATTGACGCTCTGGGTTTTCACCGATCTATTTCTGGCTTCCTACATCGTTATCCACAGACTGAACTTTCAGGTTTACGTATGTTTAATGTGCGAATGGACTTTGTGCTCATCAGAACGCAGCAAATAGGGACTGACTTCGGCTATTCAGCCCATCGAGCCTGGTCTGCTATCAAGTGGATCATGGTTGATCATCAAACTCAGTCCAGTTCTGAGGAAGGGTCAATGGACCCGAAACGTTAACTCTACTTTTTCTACACAGATGCTGCCAAACCTGCTGAGCTTTTCCAGCAACTTCTGTTTTTGTATGAAACCTAGTCCCCTGTTTCCACTTTCTCCTCCATATCGTTTAATGTCTGAAGCCCTGAAAACTACGTCCAACTCCTTCCTGAAAACATATAATTCTCTTCTCTTTCTCTGTCCTTCCATTGTGTCATAGAATCACACTCTCATAGAGGCCTATAGTATAGAAACAGGCCCTTCGTCCCAACTCGTCTATGCCGACCAGGGAACATAGATTTAAAGTAAGGGTGCAGGAGGTTTAGAGGACATGTGAAGAAAATTGTTTTCATTCGGAGTTTGGTAGCTATCTGGAACACACTGTCTGTAAGGGTGATGGAGGCAGAAAGCCTCATAACATTAAGGAAGTAACTAGAAATACTGGGAAAAGTGCTGGAAAATGGGATTAGAATTGTTGGGGGATCGTCTTTGATCAGCGTAGACTTGATGGGCTGAAGGGCCTTTTACTGTGCTGGAGAACTTTATGACTCTGTGCCTTTAATTTTTGATTGACCTCTTCAATTATTTTCAAAACATTAGTCATATCCCTTTCAAAAACCTGGTCACACCTTTGTTTGAGTCAGAACCTTTGGTATGGAAATACTTTGCTGGCCTCTGTCTTGTGATGTTTCTAAATCGGCAATGGTACAACCATCAGCGAAGATAAATCTGCAGAAGTAGATGAAGATACAAATCTCTGTGGGATAGTAGGCTTTGAAGTGGAATGGCAAGGCCAAAGTGGATACGCATTTGGGTAAGGAAGCAGCAGATGGACTTTCATGTGGGAAATATGGAAGTATTCACTTTGGTTGGAAGAATAGAAAAACAGGACATTTCTGAAAGACTGGGATAGGGAGCAGCTAATTTGGACTGAGATGAAGAGAAATTATTTCGCTCAGAGGCTGGTGAGTCTGTAGCGTTCTCTATGTCTATGGAAGACTCTAATGGGTAAATTTTTACGCACTAAGTGAATTGAGGGATGTGGGATAGGAAGTGGAGCCTTGATTGTACTGAAAGGCAGATAACTTTGGAAGGGCTGATGGGCCTCCTCTTTCTTAGTTTGAGCCTTCAGTTGTATTTTAAGGTTTGTTGCTTTGAAAGCTGCTGCACAACAAGAACCCTTTTCGCAATCTTTTGAAAGCCATTCCAGTGATAACTCACATAGTCGAAGAGCCAGATCCAAGGCTGTCTCTGCATGTGAGTTCAATGCAGTGCAGACCGTCAACCTTGGGAGGAATGGGTGGTGTTTCGAGTGCCTCGTTTTAGCTCCTGAGAGCAGAAGTGATGCCGTATTTGGCCTGTTTGTGAAGGGGCTGCAGGTGGTGTGGTCACTCGCTCCAGGTGGAGGGGAAGGGGAGGGTCACGTCGGTGGAGGAACTGAAACCCCTCTGATCGCTGAGCGATTAACAGCAGCAGGAGCAGCACCTGATGGTAGCATCAGTTTTCTGCTCCAAAACATCACACAGACGGCTGTAGCTTCACCCACAAGCAGGAGGGAAAATGCAGAGAGGCTCCATCAAACCCTCACCTTCCCAGATATGTCACACATTTACACAAACGGGGCCATGACACACTAGGTCACTCGAAATAACTGAAGTGGACCCCTGCTGTTGATCTTCTGGAGTCTTTCATTCTCCATTTCACTCCTGTTCCCAAACACGCCAGCCCCACATGGGATCTCACTCCAGTTTTCACTCATTCAGCTTACACATCCCTCCCTGTCCCTGTAACCTCCTCCAGTCCCTGTATCCCTTCTTATCACCATGTGCTCCTCCAACCCCTTCCAATCTCTGTAATCTTCTTCAGCCTATGAACACCTCCACATCTCTGTCACCTCCTCCAGTTGTTATATCCCACCCTATCTCTACACTCTCCTCCAGTTTCAACACCCTTCCCTATTTCTGCCACCTCCTCCAGAGCCTAGATTTCTCATTATTTCTGTCAATGCCTACATCCTTCTCTTTCGCTGTAACCACCTCAGGTCCCTGTGCCCCTCCACCAGCCGCTAGAACCCTCCATATCTGTGCCCTACCCTCCATCCATAACACTCCTTCCTATCTCTGTAAAGACCTGTAGACACTACATCGCTCCTTACCTCTGTTATCTTCTACAGACTTCTGACTCGTCCTTATTTCTGTAATCATCTCTAGTCACTACACCGCTCCTTATCTCTGCCATGTCCTTCAGCCCCCTATTCTCCTTCTTATCTCTGTCACCTCTTCCAGCTCCTATACCCTTCTTCTCCCTGCAACATTCTCAAGCCTATACACCCCTCCCTATCTCTATAACCCAAATCTCTCCCTATCCCTATCCCCTCCTCAAATCCCTATTCAACTCCCTAGCTCTGGTACCTCCTCTAGGCCCTACACACCTCAGTATCTCTGCAAGCCCCTTCAGATCCTATGCCCCCCCACCCCCATCTCTGTAACCACTTCCAGTCCCAGAGCTCCTCCCAATCTCTGTTACCTCCTCCAGTCCTTATATCCTCCCCACCTTATCATCATACTCTCCTTGAGCCTCTGAACCCCTCACTATCTCTGTAATCGTCTTCAGTCCCGATCCCCTCAGTATCTCTGTCACCTCCTTCAACACATATATCCCACCCACTCTCCATGCCCTCTTCCAGTTCCAACATCCTTCGTTTTATCTGCAACTTCCTCCTGTCCCTTTGTTCCTCGTTATTTCTGACAATATCTCCAGTGCCTACACTCATTCCTGTCCGTGTAACCACCTATTCGCCAGATATCTCCAATCCACCCTACGCCTCCTTAAGTCTCTAAACGCCTCCAGCCACTATACTCCTCACTATCTCTGTCACATCCTTCAGCCCTTGAATATCTGCCTATCCCTGTAACCTGCTCTAGCCCCATGCCCCTCCCTATCCCTTGTATTACTTTCACACCCTGAAACCCTTCCATCTCTCACCCCCTCCAGCCCCTATATCCTGCCCTGTCTCCATACTCTCCTTCAGTTCCTACACCCTTCCCTACCTCTGCCATTTCCTACAGATCCTAGATTCCTCCCTATTTCTGTAAATGCCTGCAGCACCTACAACTCTCCATATCTCTATAATTATCTCAGGTCCCTCTACGCCTCCCTTCTTATGTCTACCAGACGCTCCACCACTCCATATCTATCCAATCCCCTCCATCCACAACACTCCTCCCTATCTCTGGAATCAACTTCAGCCATAAAACCCTTCCTTTTCTCTGTAACTTCCTCCAACGCTTACACCCTCCCTATCACTATAATCCTCTCCATCCCTACAGTCCTCCTTATCATTGTCATGTCCTTCAGTCACTACACTTCTCCTTATCACTGTAACCTCCTCCAGTGTCACAGAGTCATACAGCATGGAAATAGACCCCTTGGTCCAACTCGTCTGCACTGGCCAGACATCCCAATGTGATCTAATCACATTTACCATCATTTGGCCCATATCCCTCTAAACCCTTCCTGTTCATGGACACATCTAGATGCCTTTTAAATGTTGCAGTTGTACCAGCCTCCACCACTTCCTCTGGCAGCTCATTCCATACACTCACCATCCTCTAGTTGAAAAAGTTACCCTTCAGTTCCGTTTTAAACCTTTCTCCTCTCACCTTAAACTTATTACCCTCTAGTTTAGACTCCAGATAACCTCATCATATATTCCCCTCGCTCTTACTCTACCCTTGTCTACAACATAAAAACCAGCATTTTCTAGACCCTTTCAGTTCTGAACAAGAGCTAGATCAGACTCTAGGCATTAACTGTTTCTCTCTCCACACAACTTTCCGGATCTACTCACTTCCTCCAACACACATTGGGAAGACTACATTATCCATGCTGCCTTTCGAGGCTCGCATTTGCGCAGTGAGGACCAGCAGCTTGTTGTTGGACAGAAACTCGGGCCTGATGGGAGTTGTAGTTCTGAAAAGAGCGCACACTCCTCGGTGGATGGGGGCCAGACGTGGGCGTTTGGACGTAAGCGTGCGATAGCCCCCGAGCGGCTGTTGTGTGGTGCAGCTGGAATTGAAGGAGCGCACCTGTAAATACCAAGCCCAGGGGTGGGGCAGAGTTTATAGACCAATAGACCCATCAATTATCACTTCCCCTTCACCGACGCCCTCAATCGACACCCTCCCTCCACCAAAATCCTCAATCAACACCCTCCCTCCACCGACCCCCTCAACCAACACCCTCCCTCCACTAGCATTCCCCCACCCCCACCCCCCACCCCATAAACTCCTCCGCTCCTCTCCATTAACACCTCTCCACTAAAGGTTCTCCCGACAGTGAAACGTGGTCATTAATTCTTATCCCACGGGAGAGTTACAGGGATGGTTGCTGAAAACCTTCTGCATATCAACTGTTCATACAGATTTAGAGGGCTGAATCACCCCAGCTGTTCACAGCGAGGTTCACAGTTTAGAGAGCTGGACCATCCGAGCTGTTTAAAGACACTGGCATAAAGGCAAAGGAAAACAAAACACTGGCAATGATGGCGATCTGAATTAAAAACAAAGTACTGGTGAAGTTCAGCTGGTGTGGCAGCATCTGAGGACAGACTGGTCTAGAATTTCAAAGGAGCCAGCTCAATTCTCTGGCGACTGAGGTTTGAATCCCAGCAGGTCATCTGGGGGAATGTGAATGTAATTTTGTCAATGCCATGAGGTAGAAGCAGGTCCCACTAATGGGGACTGTGAAAAAGATCATTGAGAAGCTTAAAAACTGAGAATGTTCTATTCAGATCCTTTAAGGAGGGAAATTTGTCATCCTCACCTGGTCTGGCCGACATGTGACTCCAGCCCCACAGTAATATGATCAACTCTTCAGGAAAACAAGGACAAACATTTTGTTTCTGTCTTCGTGATAGAGGAAGCAAAGCAAAATCCAGAAATACCTGTAAACCAGAAGAAGGTCATACTTGTCCTAGAGGACATTCAGGGGATGTTCATACATTTTATCTCTTATTGCTCACTTGTAGGAAGTGGGTGTCACTGGCTAGGCCAATGTTTTATTGCCCATCCCTAGTCACACTCAGGCAAGTGCTGGCGAAGTGCTGCCTTGAACCTCTGCAGTTCATCTGCTGTAGGTTGACCAACACTGCTGTTAGGGAGGGAAATCCAGGATATTGACTCAACAACACTGAAGGGATGACGATATATTTCCAAGTCAAGATGGGTGGGAGATTAACTTGCAGAGGGGTGCTGCTCCCAAGGTTCTAGAGCTTTGGCAAATTTCTGCAGTGTATCGTGTAGATACTATGAGGCACAAATATAACTTGCCACTTTTCAGCCCAAGCTTGGATATTGTCCAGTTCTTGTTGCATTTGACATGGACTGCTTCAGTATCTGAGAAGCTGTGAATGTTGATGAATATAGTGTAAACATCAGTAAACATCCCCACTTCTAATCTTATCATAGAAGGAAGGTCATTGATGAAGTAACTACATATGGTTGGGCCTAGGACACTACTGGAGGTAACAAGGACTCCTTTGACACAGTGGTAGTGCCTCTACCTCTGAGCTGGAAAACTTGTTGTCAAGTCCCACCTGCTGCAGGGGTGCATCATAACATTTCTGAAAGTATTGATTACAAATATTTATCCTGAGGAGTTCCTGCAGGAATATCCTGGAGCTAAGATGACTGACGTCCAAAAGCCATGACCATCTTCCTATGTGCATCGTCCTCCATGCTGAACCCTCCCTATCCCTGTCACCTACTCCAGTCCCTCCCTAACTCTGCAACCTCTTCAAGAACCTATAATCTTCCCTATTTCTGTCACCTCCTCCAGCCCTACATCTCTCTCTATCACTGTAACCTTGTCCAGCCCCTAAACCGCTCCCTATCTCTATAAACCTCTCCAGTTCCTACACCGTCTGTGATCCCCAGCAATCTCGACGGTCTTCCTTATCTCTGTAACCTCCTCCAGACCCCACACCACTCCCAAACTCTGTCAAATTCTCCTGCTCCTATATCCCATTCTATCTCCATACACTCCTTTAGTTCCTACACACTTCTCTATCTCTGCCACTTCCTCCAGCTCCTAGATTCCTTCCTCTTTCTGTCAACTCTTCCAGTGCTCACACTACTCCCTATAGGTCTAAGCATCTCAGGTCCCTATAACCTTCCATCTCTCTGTAAACTCCTCCAGCCACTGAGATACTACACCACTCCCTACCTCTTTTAACTCCTACTGATTCGACACCCCTCCCAATTTCTGTAAGCAACTCCAGCCCCCACAGTCCTCTCTATCTCTGTCACCTCCTCTAGTCCCTACATCTCTTTCTATCTCTGTATCCACCTCCAGCTCCTCCATCCCTCCGTATATCTGTAACCTCCTCCATTCCATACACCCCTCCCTATCTCTTTCACTTACTACAGCACCAACACCCTTCCATATCTCAGTCACCCGCTCCAGTCCCTACACCTTTCCCTACCTCTGTAAGCAACGCCAGCCCTATGCCATTCACCATCTCTTTCACCTCCTCCTGCTCCTACACCCCCTACTTAAATCTTTCAGCTCCTCCAGCCTCTGCACCCCTCCCTTTCACTTAGTCCCCATGTCCTCCGTATCTCTCTCACGTCCTCCAGCCCCTACATTCCTTCTCCTCTCTGTAGCCTCCTCGAGCCCTTGCACCAAACCCTATCTCTATTATCTCCTCCAGTCCCGACAAGCCTCCCTATGTCTGCAAGCCCCTCCCATGCTGAAACATCTCCCTCTCACTGTAATCTCCTCCAGGACCTACATAGCACTGTATCTCCATGCCCTCCTGCAACTCCAACGCCCCACCCTGTCTCTACAACGTGCTTCAACTCAACAAAGAGACATTGGGGTGCATGTGCATATTTCCTTGAAAGTGGAGCCAAGGTAGACAGGGTGCTGTAAAAGGCCTTTGGCATGCTTGCCTTCATTGATCACCACATTGAGTACAAGAGTTGGGATGTCATGTTGCAGCTATTCAGAATGTTGGTAGGGCCACTTTTACAATACTGCTTTCAATTCTGGTCTCCCTGCTATAGGAAATATGTTGTTGAATTTGAAAAAGATTCACAAGAATGTTGTCAGGCTTTCAAGCGTTTGAGATGTAGGGAGAGGCTGAATAGGCTGGGGTTGTTTTCCCTTGAGGATCAGAAGCTGAGAGGTGATCTTATAGAGGTTTATAAAATCATAAGGGGCGTGGATAGGATGAATTGCGAACGTCTTTTTTCCCAGGGGAACGGAGTCAAAAACTAGAAGGCATAGTTTTAAGGTGAGAGGAAATACTGAAAAGGGACCTGACGGTCAACTTTTTCACACAGTGGGAGGGTGTGTATATGGAATGAGCTGCCAAAGGAAGTGGTGGAGGCCAGGACAATTACAATACTTAGAAGGCATTTCAATGGGTACATGAATAAGGAGGGTTTAGAAGGATATAGGCCAAATGCTGGCAAATGGGACTACATAAATTTAGCATATCTGGATGAGTTGGACCAAAGGGTCCGCTTCCAGGCTGCATAACTCTATGACTCTGTCTGTACCCCCTCCAGCCCCTAAATTCCTCACTATCTGAGTAACCTCCTGCAGCCTCTGCAAACCTCCCCAACCCCATGAACTCATGCAGCACCGACAGCCTGAAACTTCTTCCAGCTCTTACATCCCTCCTTATCTCTGTTATATATTGTAGCCTCTATGCTGTCTGCAACTTCCTCTAGACTCTCCAAAATCTTCCCAAACTGTTACATCTTCCAGCCCCTTCATCCCTCACTTCTCTTTCACTCCTCCAGCCCCTTCACCCCTCACCATCTCTGTACATCCCTCTATTCTTGAAGACATTTTTAATTAATGGAAAGTGCTTTTAAAAACCCCTAAAATGGTCCGATGAAATCATGTGTGCTTTCTCTGCTGAGAACTAATGGCCTTTTGCTGAAGGACATGTCAAGCATCTGTGCCTCTTAAAAGAGATTGACATGTGCAAATTTACATCCGTGAACAGGTTTCATGTGCAAGGAGAGGGAGAGTGAAATTTAAACTGAAGCCCCTCATCCCTGGTCCCATTCCAGTAAATCTCCCTCCATGCCCTCGCCAAGATCTGTATTTATCAGAACCCAAATTTATTTTTACAGTAAGTTGTGGCTTAAAGAAGATGAAGAACTTCTAAAATTAGTGTTGGTCAGGACCTGTCAACAACATTTCCTTATCGTATCCCACTCTGACTTTCAGTTCCACTCTCAGGCCTTCAAGATATCATGCCTGATGAGTTGCAGACTGCTCAGTCAGAACAAGTTAGAGAGCTTGCATTGACATAGCGCCTCTCACAACCTCAGCTTGTCCCAACGTGATTTACTGCCAGTGAATTACTTTCTGTATTGTGGTCACTGTTGTGATGATGGTAAATTGACAGCCAATTTTTGCACAGCAAGCTTCCACAAACACAACGTGAGTTTTTTTTTTGCATTATCCTTTCAGGGTATGTGCGTTGCTGGCTGGGCAACCTTTCATTCTCTGATGCTCGCTCCCCCTTGAGCCAGTGGCGGTGAGCCACTTTCTTGAACCACCGCAGACCCTGTCTGGTATGGAGGGACACCCACAGTGCTGTTAGGGAGAGAATGCCAGAATTTTGACCCAACCAGACTGAAGGAATGCCAGATATACTTCCAAGTCACACGTGAGGCTTGGAGGGGAACTTGCAGATAGAGATGCTACCATGTATCAGCTGCTCTTGTCCTTTTAAGGGCTACAGGTTGTAGATTTGGAAGGTGTTGTCTAAGGAGCCTTGGTGAGTTGCTGCATTTTGTCTTGTATTTGGTGCACACTGCTGCTACTGGGCATGGGTGGTGGAGGGAGCTGATGCCTGTGCGTGCGGTGCTAATCAAACAGGCTGCTATATCCTGGATGGTGTTGAGTTTCTCGAGTGTTATGGAGCTGCACCCCTCGAGGCAAGTAGGTAGTATTCCATTAAACTCCTGACTTCTGCTTTTTTTTAATGGTGGAGTCAGGAGGTGAGTTACCCATTGCAACATTTCCACCTTCTGCCATGTTTCTGGAGCCACAGTTTTTATATGGCTGATCCTGTTTAGTTTCTGAGGAACACTATTTCCCCACACCCCACCCAACCATCATTGTAATGATTGTGTTCGGTGAGGAGATTAAGCAGGGAAATATGCATGTGGTTTGAGGGAGTTGAGACACAAGTCAGCTTCAATCTTTGATTGAAAGGCCAAAGAGATTTGAAGGGCTGAATGGTCTCCTCCTATCCCGATGGAATCAATTAGCTCAAAGTGTGGTGAGAATGTGGAACTTGCTCTGAGAGGGAATGAACGGTAGTGAAGTGAATGGTATTGATGCACTTGTGGGGAATCTAGATAAGTGGGAGAGATGACGGAATAGAGGGTCACAATGGTAAATAGAGAGGAGGAAAGATGCAAGGAGGCTCGATTGGAGCATCATCACTAGTGTGCACTGATATTGGCTGAATGGCCTCTTTCTGTGCCCTATATCTGACATCATTCTCTGTCTTAATGAAGCTGTCAAAGACTTTCATCTTGCATTCATCAGGACAGGACACAAAGATACCACATTTCAAAGGGGGCAATAATTATATTACAAGAGAAAAAGGGATTACAATAAGGTCCAATGCCTGGTCATTGATACAATCATCTCTAAATGGCCTTCTGCGGGGAATAAATAAGAGGCAGTATATGATGGCCCAAGAGTAGATGGAGATGTTCATTTTGACTGCAGAAGATAGGTCCCTTTCTAGGTACATGTGTGGAGCAAGCATACATAAATGAACCACTTTCCAATACTCAATGATAAGCTGAAATTGGTGCTAGTGTAATTCATAGATCAGTTGCAGTTACTGAGCCAGTTCTGCCCAACTGTGGACTCGTATCTGACGTTAGACGTTCTTTTCTGTGTTTTGCAGGCTTTTATTGAGTTGGCTCAGTATCCTGTGTATTGATTAAAGACAAAGAAATGTACTGTTTGATACAATCCACCAGTCATTAGGCACAGACTATTGTGATTTGGTAGCAAGTATGACTGATAACTCTTGGTCCTTCTCACAGCAACTATCTCTAACTGCTCATCTCCCACCCCTTCATGGCCTATCCTCCTTCTTTCAGTCACCCATTCCCCCAACCCTGTTGAGTGCCACCTCTCCTGGTCCATACCGAGCCCATCAGTGCCAGCGAGGTGTCATTCCGAGAGGTGATAGGGATAAATCAAGATGGAACTTGCCAGTTACAATGGACTCATCAATCTTTTTATTGCAACTTTGGCCCCATGAAGCAATCATAAAGTAGGCAGGACAGTGGGAAACATCGCACAGTATCGATACTGCCAACGGCGTTTGCTGTAAGAGAAATCAAAAATGTCAGTTGGGGGGCACTTAATCCACTGAAGGAACATTGAAGAAATCTCCATTTGTTAGAACCCTCACTGATTCTTCGTCATTTTTATTTTAAATATTTTATCAATTTTGGATGGAAGCTGTGAACTGTGAGGTAAAGGTGACTGGAGTGTGGGTAACAGCTTGTGTTGAAAGGCAAACTGACCAAACAATCTTTTGTTTATTCCTGAGGCCAGGCCTGGAAGTTAATTGCAGTTTGATTCCTGGTCAAAAGGTTCTGCAGATGAATCATCACCACGGAAGAGCATTATGCTTAAACACATAACAGTAGATGAACATTAAGGAGGTCAATTCCTGGCAATTGGTTCCAGAAAGTCTGGAAAAGACCTTCTGCTCAAGCAGATCGCAGATGTTGAATGGTAACTGGGACCTGGAGGAGATGGTAAGTCTTTCAGAGAGTGGTCAGAGTTTGAATTGAGTTTTAGAATGTGTTATCTGTGAACAGAAAGAATCTTTGCTGTCGATGTTACAGCATGATGATTTAAGGTTTCCTGTCTAACCTCCCTTATCAGATTTTGGAAGTTCAGAGAATAGAAATTTAAGTTATAGATATTACTGCCTTTATCTGAGTGAACTATAAAAGGGACCCTGATAGACATCTTCAAAAAATCAACAAAGAAACCATTACGTTATACCTATGGAACAATGCACCATGAAAAACAGTTAAGTAATCTGAGATAACAAGGTGTAGACCTGGATGAACACAGCAGGCTAAGCAGCATCAGAGGAGCAGGAAGGCTGACGTTTCAGGCCTGGACCCTTCTTCAGAAAGTCTTTTTTTAATTGCTTACCCCTTAACTCTATTCATTTGTCTGCCTGCCATTTCTGTGAATGGGGCTGAAAACATATGGTTTGTAGCACAGAACAACTACCTTGCTGTTGGTCGTTCCCCACTGCAACAATCTTTAACTGCCCACCTCCCACCAATAACAGACCCCCGAAAGGCCTATCCTCACCCTCTTTTTATTCATCCAACCCCCAACCCCTATCAAGAGTCACCTCCCCTGGTCAGTACAGAGCCCATCAGTGCCAGTTTGGCACCATTCTGATAGAAGACAGGGATGAATCAAGATGAGACTCATCTTGCTCTACTGAAGTGTGTGCATTGTTAATAAATCCCCTTTTCTTTTGTTTGGAATACCAACTGGTGTCGAGAGTTGCTCATTTATGAAGTCCAAGATGGGCGTTCTAAAAACTCTGGTTATGATCCATTGGGGTCAATTTTGGGGGTCTTTAAATGTTTGAATTTTATTGCGCTGTGAATAGATAGATACAAAGACTAATTTGGTTCTGTCACCATGTTGTAACATATTGTATCACCAAGCTACGAGGGGAAGACAGAGAGCAGGTTTAGCTCATGTCATGATGGAGTCCACTGTTGAAAAGCTTGCCCATGAGTTTCTATCCAGTGTGAGATTATTGTTTGGGTGGAAGGAAAAGAGAGACAGTGTGTGTGTTTGAAAGAAAAGAAAATGCCAAGAAGAGGGGAATGTGCTCAGTTGAGTCATAAGAATTGCAATGAGGGTGATACGTACTCGCTGTCGTGGTAACGTACAGCCCCCACCAGGTAAAAACCTTCTGGGACAAGCCAGCTGAAATACTCCTTGTACTCATTCACGTAGTCGGTCCACACACAGTTTGCGTAACACACAGTGTACTTGCCACAGCAGTAGAACTTCCACCTAGGGGTGAACACAAACCAACAACATGTCATTGAACCCCATTTCTTAGACCACTTCCATATCCCTGAGGCAGAACAACAGCCAGACAGTGATGCAGAAGGCGACACAGAAGCTAGGAGAAGGAGGTAGCCATTCAAACCTTTGAGCGTACTCTGCCATTCAATCTGACAACGACCTGAACATCGCGTGCTCTGCCTTGATGCCTTTGGCATCAACACAAAAATATATCTACATTTAAAGTGGTCTAGGGAGCATTGGACAGAGAGGAAGATGTGCACCAAAGCCAACAAGAACGGAAGGAGATCAGGGAAATGAGGAAGCACAGCAAGATCCCACTGACAGAATTTATTCCCACCCCACTTCATTCTTTCACGAGGTTTTTGCCAGTTAGCCCAGCATCCACCACCCATCCCTAATTGCCCCTCAGCTTCCTCAGAGGGCAGCTCTGTGTCGCCCCTCCTTCCCATCACTGTGCGGGTCTGGAGGCCCAGACTGGGATAAGGAAAGCAGATTTCCTGCCTCTATTACTGAACACCCAAATGGTCTTTTTTTCCTTTCGATGGCAGTAAACAGTAGTTGTTGCCATCACTATGAATCTGATAGATTCTACATTTACTGATGAATATATTCATTAATTTTGCACTGGGATTTAAACCAGTGTGGGCAACAAAGATCATTGACCTCAGCTTTGCTCGACCAATGATATCACCAGGGAGCCACCTCTAGCCCCTAAAGACTACTTAGGGGTATCTGTTTTCGGATATGCATTGGCTGTTGCTGGGGTTATCGCCCCTACCCTTGGCTCCTCTTTGCCTTCCCACATGGAGATGACAGCGCCTGTGTTTCGGCTTCACTCCTGAGGCCAGCCAGACGATGCCTCTGACAGCGTTGCACACTCTGAGTACCACACAGGACTGCCAGCTAAAATTTCAGAGCTCAAATCATGAGGACAGTGACTTGAGTCTGATGGCAAGGCTGGGTGCAATCTGCTTCAGTTTCAATGTGGAGAAGCAAGCACAGGAGGAAGGAGGAGTCATACAGCAATAGCATCTTAGGAGGGTCGAGCCAGGGAGACGTGGTGAGAGAGGGATGGAGTGGGAATGAGGCGGAGGGGGGGGCGCATGGTGAGATAAAGAGAGAGTGCAAGAGAGAATAAGATTGCGAGAGAGAAGGAAGGAACGAGAGTGAGGTGAGGAGCGTATGAGTTTAAGAGGTTCTTTTGACTTTTTTTTAAGAGATGTGTTAAGGCAGACATCCCAAGCAGTCTACCAGAGCCACTAGAGTAAACAAGTTCTGAGGTTTTGGGTTTTTTTTAAAGTTGGAACAATAGACACAGCCTGGAAGGATGTGGTCAAGCTCTCACAGAACCAGGATTTTTAGTTTTAGTTTTCAGCATTTGCTGTTGGGATCTTGAAGAAATGGAAGCTATTTTTCCCCTCTCTCAGTTACTGCCAAAAGCTGTGGGTTCTTTTCCTGCTGCCGGACCTGCATGTGAGACAATCTGTTTTCTGAATTTGCCTTTTGGCAAGGATGTGTTTATTGGGTGTTACTGTATTGGAACAGTTACCTAGTAATAATAACTGTATTAATTATTCCAACAAGGTTTCTAATAGAGTGAA
The DNA here is from genome assembly GCF_021869965.1 of Rhincodon typus. Lineage (NCBI taxonomy): Eukaryota > Metazoa > Chordata > Chondrichthyes > Orectolobiformes > Rhincodontidae > Rhincodon > Rhincodon typus. The sequence goes on from NC_063377.1 coordinate 8,327,119, forward strand.
GTTATTTGAATTCCTTCTTTCTTTTGTTGTATTTTAACTATAGTAGATGAATAAAGTGTGTCTTGCTTTAAAGCTGGTAGTTTGATCAATTGAATTGCATCTGGAACATCACACATTACATTTCCCTGTAAATTAAGAAAAGTTAGGGTCTAGACTATCATCTGAATATTTTGAGGAGGTTAGGTCTGTTCAATTACAAACTGTGGGCTCAAAATCGCTAATTCCAGGTTGGGTTTAGGGTTACTGGATTCAAAGTCAGTGAGTGATAAGTGTTCATGTCTTTTAATTTTGGGTGCTCATAGAAAATCTACAGTGTCGAAGCAGGCCATTCGGCCCATCGAGTCCACACCAACCGTCCAAAGATCATCCCACCCAGACACAACCCTCTACACTGTCCCTGTAACCCTGCATTTCCCTTGGCTAATTTACCTAGCCTGCACATCTCTGGATACTATGGACAATTTAGTGTAGCCAATCCACCTAACCTGCACATCTTTGGACTGTGGGAGGAAACTGGAGCACCCAGACGAAACCCACACAGGGGAGAATGTGAAAACGCCACAGATAGTAGTCTTAGGATGGAATCGAACCCCAGTCTCTGGCGCTGTGATGCAGCAGTCTTAACCACTGAGCCGCCACGTTGAACTTGGTTGGCTTAAACAGGATGTGCCTTGTGGAGTTTCCTGGGGGTGGAAAAGTTTACTTCGCAGTTTTACAAAAAGCGAGCAAGGCAAAGCTTTTAGAATTGGCAGAAAAACAAGTCAGAGTTGGGGTTGCCTGTGACAAAAGGGACACTAATTGTGCCATTCACGTTGAATTTTCAATCTCCAGGAATGCTATTGGAATCATTGGAAATGACTAAACATCAATTGCAAATGAAGCAGCTTTAGTTAGAGGCAATAGCAAGGTCGGGTGGGAGGGAGGATAAAAATAGCCCCTGGCAGAACAGAGAAAATGAAATGAAGCAGTTTAAATTACAATTGAAAGCAGAGGAAAAAAAGAAAAAGGAATGGAAGGCCCTGGCAGAGGAAAAGTAGAGCGAGACAGAGAATTTGAACTTCAGAAGTTGGCATTTAAAGAGGAAAGTCGACTTAAAAGGGTGGAGGCAAAGGTAGAAAGTAGGCAAAGTGAGGAGGATAGTGATGACGAGCAAAGCCGTCATAGCCAATGGGGATCTATTTAAAAATGTCCAAGCATTGTCTAAGTTCAACGAAAATGATGTAGAAGCTTTTATCATTTCATTTGAGAAAGTGGTTAAACAAATGAAGTGGCCAGTGATCATGTGGGTATTGTTGATCTAAACAAAGTTGGTAGGTAGAGCTAGTGAAGTATCTGTATCACTATCAGAGGAGATATCTGGAGAGAATGAGGAGGTAAAGAAAGCCATCTTTTAAAAAAAATTGGATAGGTACATGGATGGGAAGGTTTTAGAGAAATATGGACCAAATACGGGCACCTGGGACCAGCTGAGTGGGCACCACAGTCAGCATGGACCAGTTTGGGCCAAAGGGCTTGTTTCCATGCTGTATTAATCTGTGACTCTATAAGTGCATATGAGCTACTACCAGAAGCTACAGATAACATTTCAAGAATCCAAGGAGGGAACCTGGTCAAACATACTTTGAGTTTGAAAGGATCAAACAAAGTAACTTTGATAGATGGACAGCGGCATTGAAAATAATCAAACATATGACGTTCTTGGAAGATAATTTTGGAGGAATTCAAAATTTCACTTCCCGACCTAGTGAGAACTCACGTAGAAGAGCACGGAGTTAAAACTGCAAGATTAACAGTGGAAATGGCAGATGACTATGAGATAACAAGGTGTAGAGCTGGATGAACACAGCAGGCCAAGCAGCATCAGAGGAGCAGGAAGGCTGACGTTTCGGGCCTCGACCCTTCTTCATGACTATGAGTTGGCTCATAAATCAGGGTTTGGCTTCCTATATTGGTTTCAGTCTGTGAGGGATAGAAATTGTGGAAAAGAGAAATCCTGAGGTGGTAAGAAAAAAGGAGATCTAATTGAAGATAATGAAGATAGTGTACCACAAGGTAAAAAGGAAACCAATGAGAGGGAATGAGAGAAGTAGAAAAGCTCAGGTGTTTTTGCTGTAATAAAGTATGCCAGATAAAGTCGCACTTTTGGTGCCTTAGAAAAAGCACTGGGAAGATGGATGTGGGGAAACAGGATAAGCCAGTAAGCTTTGTTAAAATGACAAAGGAAAGCATGGTGAAAACTAAAAATCTGCACCAGAATGGCCAGGGGTTGGGTGAGAAGGAATTGCCAGATCTCTTTAAAGAATTTACTTGTGAGAGTAAGGTTTGTTCACATTTGTGAGAAGGAGTAGGTAAAGAAATTAAAATTTTAACAGATACTGGAGCAAGTCAATCTTTGATGGTGAGAGATGCAATTCTGAAGGACTATTGTCAGAAAGGTAGTAATATGTGGAAGTCTTGGTGAGAAGAGCAGTTTTCCATCATATAAAGTGTGGTTGGAGGGTCCAGTGAAAAGTTGTGGTAGGAGTAATAGAGAAATTCACGGTTCCAGAAACACGGTTTATTCTTGGCAATGATATAGTTGAATCACAGGTGGGAGTGATGCCTACTGTGGTTGAAAAGCCAGTAGAAAATCAGACAATTGAGGTGTCACAGGAAGTATACCCTGTGATTTTTCCTGACTGTGTGGTAATAAGGTCACAATGCCACAGGCTGAAACAGGAAGAGAAATCAAAGACTAAAGATAAGGAAGTTGAGATTCATTTGTCAGAGACCATGTTTGATCAAATGATTGAAGGGAAAAAACAAACAAGAACAGGTAAAAGATAAAGTGGATATTTTCAGTTCAGAGATTGATTTAGTTACAACAGAAAGATGAAAAACTAAAGCAGTTGTATCAAAAAGCACACAGAAGAATCTAAGCATTTCACAGAATGTTACCGTCTTAAATGAGGAAATGGAGACCATCACATATTCAGGCGGATGAGAAATGGGCAGATGTTCGTCAAGTTGCATTATCAGTGGGTTATAGAAAGAAAGTGTTGTGGGTAGCACATTAATTAGCAGTGGGAGATCATTTGGGAGTAAGGAAAACTCAAGCCAAAATACAAAATCATTTTTGCTGGCCCGGACAGTATAAGGTGGGAGAAGTAACTTATGTTTCTAAGTTGGACTTACTGAAAGGATACTGACAGGTACCTTTATTTGAAAGAGTGAAGACAATTTCAGCTTTAGTGACACTAAATGGACTGTACCAATTTAAAGTCATGCCATTTGGTATGAAAATTGTGCCAGACACATTTCAAAGATAAATGTTTGGGGATTACAAAGTGTGGAGCCGGAGGAACACAGCAGGCCAGGCAGCATCAGAGGAACAGGAAAGCTGATGTTTTGGATCAGGCCCCACTGATGCTGCCCGGCCTACTGTGTTCCTCCAGCTCCACACTTTGTTATCTCTGACTCCAGCATCTGCAGTTCTTGTTATATCAGTCATTTCAGGATTACCCAGTTGTGTGGTGTACATTGACACCCTAATGATTTTGAGTCACAAATGGAAGGAATATTTGCAGTATCTATCAAAATTGTTCAATTGACTTCGGGAGGCAGGCTCGGTGATAAACCTGGCTAAGAGTGAGTTCACTAAAGCCCAAATCAGTTCCTGGGTCATGTCATTGGACATGGTCAAATGGTCCCACGGGATGTGAAAACAAAGATTATTAGGGAATTTCCCATACCAACATCGAAGAGGGCACTACTATGATTTCTGGGATTGAGTGTTTTTTTTCTATCAGAAGTTCATACAAACTTTTAGCAATGTGGTTACTTCACAATGACTTAGTGAAGAAGAGCAGAAACTTTCAGTGGACTGAGGACTGCCAGAAGACATTTGGCAGCCTGAAAGCTGTACTAACCACTTGCCACAGTGTTAGCCACAGCTAATTACACAAAGCCATTCAAGACGCTCGATGCGAGCAAGGTTGGTGCTGTGCTCTTGAAAGAAGACAATGAGAAGTATTTCCCAGAATATTGAATAATCATCCACAGAAAATATTCCACGATTGAGAAGGAGACATTGAGCTCGACGTTGGCATTGCAACATTTCAACATTTGTATTGCCAGGAATGTGTCCGAGCCAACTGCATGTACTGATCATAACCTCTGAAAGTTCTTGGAGAAATTTAAGGGCAAAAATTCCAGACTTGTTAGATGGAGCTCATTATTTCAGCCATTCAATTTGAAATTTACACATATGGCAGGACAAGAGAACATAACTGCCAACGCACTGTTGTGACTTTGATGAGGACAGACAGACAGGTTTGGTGGCAGAAAAAAGCGGACTGAAATAAACTGTAGTAGCAAATGTTTGCATGGTTAGAGTCAATGCATTGTATAATAAAGCACAAAAAGAAAGGTTTTTAAAAATGAAGCCATCTTTGCATATTGATAGTTCATTTTCTAAAGGCGAGGGAGGGAAGAGTGATAATATAGTGGTTTAAAAGGTTATTTGGCCTGGATTTTTTAAAGAATATTTTAAGGCAGAGTTGGCGAGCATTCTACCAGACCCACTAGAGTAAACAGCTTCGGAGCCTCTCAGGTTTTTTAAAAGTTGACATAATAGAAACAGCCTGAATGGGTGTGGTCAAGCTCTCACAGAACCAGGAACTTAAGTTTTAATTTTCAACTGTTGCAGTTGGGGCCTTGAAGAAGCAGAAGCTATTTTTTCCCTCTCTCAGTTACAGCCAGAAGCTGTGGACTCTCTTCCTGCTGCTGAAGTTGCATGAGGGACAATCTGTTTTCTGAATTTGCCTTTTGCCAAAGGTGTGTTTATGGGATGCTACTGTATGGAACAGATAAATAGTAATAGCTACTGAATCTATTTTCCTGTTAAATTTTCCAATAGAGTTAAGTTATTCCAAATCCATCTTTCGTTTGTTGTATTTTAACTATAGTTGATCAATAAAGTGTGTTTTGCTTTAAATCCAGTAGTTTGACCAATTGAATTGCATCTGGAATGCAACACCTTACAATTACATTTAAAATAAGAAAGATTTATTGTCTAGACTATCTTCTGATTATTTTGAGGGGGTTTGGTCTGGTCCCTAACAGGAGGGTGATAGAGAAAACGTGCAAGAGAAAATAAGACTGAGAGAGGGAGGGAGGGAGGGGTGACTGGGAGAGGGACGGTGACTCAGAGAAAGAAAGAGACACGGAGAGGAAGAGAAAGGAATTAGAAAGAGAGTGTTAGAAAGAGAGAGGGTGAGAGAGAGAAGAAGAGAGAAAGAAAGTGGTTGAGGGAGTGAGAGGAGGAAGGTGGGAGAGTGTAAGAGAAGGTGTGAGAAACAGACAGAGTGAGAGAGACTGGAGACTGTGAGAGAGAGGGATGGAGGGATATGACAGAGAGAGAGAGAGCAAGAAGACCAGGAGTGTGAAAAAAGGTAGATGATGGAGGGGTACAGAGAGAATGAGGGAGGAAGGGGGAGACAGGGTGTCAGCGAGAGAGATGGGGAAAGAGACAGCAAAGAGAGTAAGGATAGTAAAAAGAGGAAGGGGAATGAGAGAGAGAGACAGTAAGAGACATCGTGTGTCAGAGAGAGATAGAGAGAGGGAGAGACAGTATGGAAGGTATGGGAATGAGAGGAGACAGAGAAGAGTTAATGGGAATGTAGAGTGGGAGGGAGAGGGTTGGAAGTTTAGGATGGTGAGGGA
>NC_063377.1:8342821-8346436 GCF_021869965.1 Rhincodon typus
CCAAGCAGCATCACAGGAGCAGGAAGGCTGATGTTTCCGGCCTAGACTGATGAAGGGTCTAGGCCCGAAACGTCAGCCTTCCTGCTCCTATGCTGCTGCTTGGCCTGCTGTGTTCATCCAGCTCTACACCTTGTTATCCCTATCTCTCTAACCTGATCTAGCCCACCACACTCTCCCTATCGCTGTAGCTTCCTTCAGTCCCTTCACCCTTCCGTATCTCCGTAAACCTCTGCAGCCCCATTCACCACACTCTCTATCTCTGCAAATTCCTCCAGCCTCTCCTAATTTCGCTATTTCTGTTACCTCTGCCAGTCCCTACAACCCTCCTGATCTGTCACCTCCTCAAGACCCTATCCCCCATCAATCTCCATAACCTCCTCCAGCCCTTACACACCTTCCAACTTGGTTACCTCCTCTGGACCTATTACCATCTCTATCTCCATCACCTCCAGTCCCTACAACCCTCCCTATCCGTCACCTCCTACAGGCCCTATACTACTCCTATCTCCTGTCAACTCTTCCGAACCATTTCCTCTCTCTATCTCTGTCACTTCCTCCAGCCCGAACACCTCCCCCTACCTATGTAACCTCTTCCAGCCCTTACAGGTCAATTCACTCTTTCTGTAACATCCTCCAGCTCCTTCTCCTTCCCAATCTCTGTCTCCTCCAATCTCTACACCCCACCTAATCTCTGTAGTCTCCTCCAGCCCAGAAACCCTCCTCCAGAACTTATTTCCCTCTCTATCTGTCACGTCCTCAAGCCAATACACCCTTCTGTTGTGTCCTCCAGACGCTATCCTTCATCAATCTCTGTAACGTCCCCCAGCCCCTACATGCCTCCCGGCTTTGTTACCTCCTCCTGACCCTATTGCCATCTCTAGCTGTCACCTCCTCAAGCCCCTAACTCTCCCTATCTGTCACCTCCTCCAGACCCTATTGCCCATCAATCTCTGTAGTCTCAAGCTCCTACATCCTTTCTATGTCAGTCATTTCTTGCAACCCTGCCCTGTTAGCTCTACCAGCCCCTACACCCCGTCCCTATTTCTCTAACCTCCTCCAGCCCCTACACCCCCAACCGATCTGTTAAACCTTCCAAACCCTATTCTTCTCTCTATCCCTGTAGCCTCCTCCAGCCCCAAAACCTCTATCTCTGTGACTTCCTCCAGCCCTCCACCCCTCCATCCCTTCCCTGTCACCTCCACCAGCCCCTACATGCCTATCTGTCACCTCCAGCCCCAACATCCCTCCCGATCTCTGTAACCTCATGCAGCCTTTCTACATCCACAGTTTCTTAAACGTCCTCCAGCCCCAACACCCCTCCCTATCTCTGTAACCTCCTGTGGCCCCTATACACCACGCCCTATCTCTGCAAACTCCTCCAGCCTCTCCTAACTTCCTGATTTCTGTAACCTCCTCCAGTCCCTACATTCCCCCATTAATCTCTGTAGCCCATTCTTCTCCGTATCTCTGTTACCTCCTCCAGATTCTATCGCCATCTCTTTCTGTCCCCTCCTCAAGCCCCTACACGCCTCTCTACCTGCACCTCCTCCACCCCTGAACCCCCTCACTGTTACCTCCCCCAGCTGCTGCACTCCTCCCTGTCTGTCACCTCTTCCAAACTCTATTCCCCTCTCCAGCTCTGTAACCTCCTCCAGCGCCAACACCCCTCACTATCTATATAACTTCACCCAGCCTTTATACATCCCTTATTTCTGCATCTCTGTAACTTCCTCTGGCCCAAGTACATCCTCCTTATCTCTGCAACCTCTTGCAGCCCCACACCCCTCGCTATCTCTGTAACCTCATCCAGCCTTTGCACATCCACTACTTCTGTAAACTCCTCCAGCGCCTACCCCCTCCCTATCTCTGTCACCTCCTGCAGCTCCTACACCTCCTCCCTATCTCTATAACTTCCTCCAGCCCCATATCACTCCCTATCTCTGCAACCACCTCCAGCCTCTCCGACCTTCCCTATCTCTGTTACCTCCTCCAGCCCTTCTAAATTTCACAATCTGTCATCTCCCCGAGACCCTACACCCCTCCTTATCTCTGTCACCTCTACCAAACCCTTTACCTCTCTCTATTTCTGTAGCCTTCTCCAGTCCCAGCACCCCTCTCTACCTCTGTCACTTCTTCCATGCCTACACCCCATTCTTGTCACCTCTACCAGTGCCTACACACCTCCCTACTTTGCTAACCTCCTCCAGCCCCTACACCCCACACTACCTCTGCAACCACCTCCAGCATCTGCGACCTGCCCTGTTCCCTCCTGCAGCCCCTACAACCTTCCCTACCTGTCACCTCCTCCAGACCCAATCCCCCTATCAATCTCTGTAGCCTCCTCCAGCCTCTATTCACCTCCCTATCTCTCTCACCTCATCCAGACCCTATCCCCCTTTATCTCTGTCACCTCAAGCCCCTACACCCCTATGCTACCTCCCCAGCCCCTACACACCTCCCTATCTGTCACCTCTTCCAAACCCTATTCCCATCTCCGTCTGTCGCCTCCTCCAGCCCTGACATCCCACTCTATCTGTCACTTCCTCCAGCCCTACACCCCTTCAGTCACCTCCTCCAGCCCTACATGTCTCCCTACCTCTTCTCCAGCTTCCAAACCCCTCCCTATCTCTCTAGACTCATCTAGCTCTCTACAGTCCTCCCTATCTCTGTCAACTCCTCCAGCCCCCTACACCCCCTCCTTATCTATGTAACCTCCTCCAGCCCCGTACACCCCCTCGCTATCTCTGTCACCTTGTCCAGCCTCTACACTCCCATCTCTGTAACCTGCTCCAGCCCCTGCACACCCTCCCTCTCAGCTTATGTTTCCCCAACGCCACTGGGAAGTTTAAGTTTCCCATTCTTCTGAATCTCTGAGCAATGATATTCTCCCCCATCTCCACCTGAAACAGAAGGCTGATTATTTTTAAACCTAGTTCCAGTCTGAGACGGAGAGCTTGTACCTGGGCCTTCACTGGGAGCTCCAACTTGAGCCAGGAGAGCGCAGAGGAAGAGGCAAACCTTTCCAGGTGACATCGGAAAGCTGAACAACAGGAATCAGGGACGGAGGAGAGAGAGTGTCTGCGAACCAGCGCCAGCCCTACTCCAAATTTGGCACACAGTCAGTCATGCGAAAAGCTCACAGGTGGGCACCTGCACCTGGCAAAAGGTGGAACCTCCTCATTCTCTACCTGCCCTCCCCCGCCCATAATCACACCCGAGCCTGCTGTTTGGCAATGCCCCAAAAGCTGCCATTGACACACGATAAGCAGGTACTGGAATACAAACACTTAGAAGCAAGATAGAGCCCGTGGTCAAGGCAACTGCAGCCTCTCCAGACAGACAACACAGATTCCAATACTCTTTTCCAACAATGTTTCTGATGCCCAGATCCCAGATCCAATTGGGAGGATGCATCCAGCACTGAAAGAGGTCAATCATACCAATGTACCTGTGACAGGGAGCAGATGTTCCCTTTGGACATGAATCAGAAAACTAAGTCAACAAAAAACATTCACTGTTCAATATCAAACACCCCCCCCAGGACAGGAACAGCATGGGGTTAAATATGGAATAAATCTCCCTTGACACTGTCCCCATCAAACATTCCCAAGTCTG
>NC_063377.1:8346446-8366300 GCF_021869965.1 Rhincodon typus
TCCCTTGACACTGTCCCCATCAAACATTCCCAAGTCTGGAACAGCATGGGGTTAAATACAGAATTCAGCTCCCTTGACACTGTCCCCATCAAACATTCCCAAGACAGGAACAGCATGGGGTTAAACACAGAATAAATCTCCCTTGACACTGTCCCCATCAAACATTCCCAGTATAGGGACAACATGGGATTAGGTACAGAGTAAAGCTTCTTCTACACCATCCCCCATCAAACACTCCCAGGACAGGAACAGCACGGGGTTAGATACAGACTGAAGCTCCCTCTACACTGCTCCCCTCCCCCCGCAACATTCCCTCTACGCTGTTCCCATTAATCACTCCCAGACAATGACAGCACAGGGTTAGAGGCAAAGCAAAGCTCCTTCACAAAAACAGAAGTTGCTGGAAAAGCTCTGCAGGTCTGGCAGCATCTGCGAAGAAAAAAAATCAGAGTTAACGTGTCGGGTCTGGTGACCCTTCCTCCAAACCTCTGAGGAAGGTTCACCGGACCCAAAACACTAACTCTGATTTTTTTTTCTTCACAGATGCTGCCAGACCCGCTGAGCTTTTCCAGCAACTTAAGTTTTTGTTCCTGATTTACAGCATCCACAGATCTTTCAGTTTTTATTAAAACTCCTTTGCACTGTCCCCATTAAACTATCCCAGGTCAGGGACAGAACAGGGTTAGATACAGAGTAAATCTCTCTCAACATTATCCTCCATCAATCACTCCCAGGACAGGGACAGCATGGGGTCAGACACAAAGTAAAGTTGCCTCTACACTGCTCCATTCAATCAGTCCAAGGACAGGGACATCATGGGGTCAGACACAAAGTAAAGTTGCCTCTACACTGCTCCATTCAATCACTCCAAGGACAGGGACAGCATGGGGTTAGATACAGAGCAAAGCTGCCTTTAAACTATCATACCGGACTCTCCCAGAACTAACTACCATCTAAAAGGACGAGTTCCCCACTGAGCCAGTCACCATCCTAACTTGGGAATACATCACCGTTGTTTTATTGTCGCTCGGTCAGGTCAAAGTCATAGAATTCCTTCCTTAAAGGTACTGTGGGACTACCTACTACAAATGAACTGAACTTGGTTCAAGAGGGCTGCTCACCATCATTTACAAAAGGACAACTAAGTACCAGCAATAAACATTCTCTCAGGTCTGTGACCCTCAAATTCCATGAATGGATGTGAAAAACTGGGGCCCAGTAACGGGTTTGACTCTCAACTGCTGTCGACCATGGCCAAAGCCAACCACTCAGTTGGTTTGGGGATCAAGCAGTCAGCTCACTGCCTCCAGCCGAAGGCAACAAACTGGGGTGGTTCGTAAGTGACCCAGGGGGCAGTATTTAGATAACGCCATAGGCCCAAGTGCTGGAAACAGTGTTGGCATAGTCAGCCAGCTTCTTTCTCATTGGCACGGCAAACGCAACAGGCAGCAGGTCCTTGTTCTGTGCTGCAGACCTCTCTGACTCTACGTGTTTGACCTGACCACGGGGATAGCAGTGTGGGGCCGAATGGCCCAGAATGCTCCTTCTCAGGGTCATCACAGACTAATGACATAAATCAAGGTAAATGGAAATGATTCAATAGCCATGACAGAGACCTGATTGCAAACCAGATGCAGGTTTATGGTGAGAGAGACAAGATTTAAAAAGGACCTGAGGGGTAACTTTATCACGCAGAGGGTGGTGCATGTATGGAATGAGCTGCCAGAGGAAGTGGTGGAGGCTGGTACAATTACAATATTTAAAACTTTCTGGATGAGTACACGAAGAGGAAGGATTTAGAGTGAAATGGGCCAAATGCTGGTAAATGGGACGTGGTCAGATTGAGATGTCTGGTTGGCGTGGACTGAATGGTCTGTTTCTGCGCTGAATGACCTCTATGACTCAGAACTTAATGTTCAGGGATGTTGCACCTTTCGGAAAGGCAGGAGGGAAGGAAAAGATGGTGGGGTAGCACTGTTGATCAGTGATGAAATGAGGACAGTTCTGAGAGATGATCTAGGCTCAGACGATGTATAGTCCATTTGGGTGGAGGTAAATTACAGCCAAGAAAAGACAGCATTGGTAGGAGTAGTGTATGGACCCCCAAACAATCACCTTTTCCTGTAGGAAACGGTAATAAACAACAAATAATAGGAGCATGTAGGAAGAATAGAGCCATAATTATTGGGTGACCTTAATCTTCATGTTGATTGGATCAATAAAGTTGGAAAGTGTAACTAGGTCAGCAATTTTATAGAGTACATTAGGGGGTAGTTTCCTCGAACAATGTGTCATGGAGCCAACCAGGGAGCAGGCTATCCTGGATCTGGTAATGGGTGATGAGTCAGGTTTAACAAATGACCTCAGAGTAAAAGATCCCCTAGGAAACAGTGATCATAACATGATAGAATTTAGTAGTCGATTTGAGAGTGAGAAAATTAGGTCGGAAACAACTGTGTTCAATTTAAATAAAGAGAATAACAATGAAATGAGGACAGAGCTTGCTAAGTGAACTGGGCAGATAAATTGGCAGGAACGATAGTACACAAACAGTGGCAGACATTTAGGAGCTAATTCATGGCTCTTGGCAAAACTGTAATCAAATCAAGCAGAGTTAGCATGGCTTCACAAAAGGGGAATCCTGCCTGACTAATTTATTAGAGTTTTTTTAAAGAAGCCTCAACCAGAGCAGATAGAGGGGAACCAGTAGATATATTGTATTTGGACTTCTAGAAGGCACTAATTCATAAAGGCCCATTTTCTGAAGAAGGGTCTAGGCCCGAAATGTCAGCTTTCCTGCTCCTATGATGCTGCTTGGCCTGCTGCGTTCATCCAGCTCTACCCTCAGATTCTCCAGCATCTGCAGTTCCTACTATCTCTAATTCATAAAGGCCCATGGTTTTGAATGCAGTATATTGGCATGGGTACAGAATTGGCTAATGGGTAGGAAACAGCAAGTCAGGACAAGAGGTTATTTTCTAAAATGGCAACCTGTAACCAGCAAGGATCCACAGGGCTCAGTATCGGCGCCACAACTGTTTACAACAAAATGAATTGGAGGAAGGAGGCAAATGTACTGCAGCTAAATTTGTAGATGATGCAATAATGTGAAAGACAAGTTGAGAGAGAAAGACGAACAATTTACAGTGAGATATTGATAGGTTAAGTAAGTGGGCAAAAAGATTGGCAAATGGAGTATAATGTGGGAACATTTGAAGTTGTTCATTTTAGAATGGAGAATAAAAGAATTATTTATTTAGGCAGAAAGAAATGACAGAAAGCTGCAACACTTCGGGGTACTTATGTGCGTAAAACAAAGAAAGCTAGCACAAGGGGATAGCAGGTAATCAGGAAGGCTAAAGGAATGTTGGCCCTTATTTCAAGGGAGTTGGAATATAAGAGTAGGGAAATCTTACTGCAAGTGTACAAACTGCTGATGAGACCACATCTTGGAGTAGTGTGAGCAGTTTTGGTCCCTTTATATAAGAAAATATATTATTTCATTGGAGACGGTTCAGTACAATGATCCCCATTATGGAGGATTGTCTGACGAGTAAAGGCTAAACAGGTTGGGAACTCTGCTCATCGGAGTTTAGAAGAAATAGAGGTGATGGCGCTGGAGCGTGGCAACTCTTTGCAAGCTGATGATCAGCAGATCATCTCCTCGCATCTTTTAGAATTGTTCTACTCTTTTAAATCTCAATTGTAATTCCGCCAGATTACTAGCAATGTTCTCTTAAATCTACTTACAGGTCTGGCAATCTTTTGACCTCCAGAAACAACCAATGGCCCGACTGGATCTGACCTGATGAAGACCGGGATGTCGTGGAGCACCAACGGGGCCCGACCGCAGATGCTGGAACCACAACCGTTACAACAAAGTGACCATCCACTTACCAATTTCTTGACAACTCGACCTGGACGTTGATTGGTGACCCGACTCTGTAGAGCGGACCAACGTGGACTCGACACCCTACCCAACCTCATGGAGACCCAACACCAAGGCCTAACCAAACCCAGAACAAGATGCACCCTCCTCCCCTCCCCGAGTGCCTGAGGCAGCGACCAGTGCCCAGGACCAAATCGGATGCACACGCTTACTGTCCAAATAGCAAACTATCCACACCAACTCGACCAGAAGCAGCTCCTTACCCAGGAAGTGTGGGAGACGCACTGGCCCACAAGTGAGACTGAAACAGCGCTGTTTTCATTTCTGATTTACAGCATCCACAGTTCTTTCGGTTTTTATTCGGCTTCAAGTGCCCCCTACCTGGCACACTCTTGGCTAATGTCCACGCCACTGAAAACAAGTTGAATGAACTTAACGCTGGACTCAACTACCAAAGGGAATTGAGAGTCGACTGCGTGCTCTGTTTTAAAGAGACATGCCCCACTCTTGCTTCACTCTTACAACCTGAGGGTTTCTCAATCTGATTCGCAGTGTCCTCGGGTAAGGCAAAAGGTGGAGGGGTCTGCCTCCTGATCAACACCTCTTGATGTTCAGACGCAACGACCCTGTTGAGTTACTGATCCTTGGCCCTAGAATATCTAACGGTGAAGTACCGCCCCAACTACCTGCCTTGAGAGTTTACTTTTCTATCCTGACAGCAGTTTACATCCCACCTCATGCAGACATGAAGAGCACACTTGATGAAATATACACTGCCACAGATAACCTTGTGACGGAATACCCCGAGGCCTTGTTCATCATAGCCAGTGATTTCAAACAGGCCGACCTCAAGAGTGTGCTACCAAGATACCACCAACACATCTCCTGTCCCACCAGAGGCCCAAATACCCTGGACCATTGCTACACAACCATCAAAGACTCCTACTGCTCCATTCCCCACCTGCATTTTGGTAAACCAAGCCATAAGGCTGTGCTCCTTCTCCCGGCATACAAGCAGAAACTGAAGCATGAGGATCCGGTACAGAAAGTCGGATAGTGCTGGGCTGAGGTAACAGATGAGCTCCTGCGTGACTGCTTGGTGTCCCACATTCAGGAACTCAGCAGCCAAACTAAATGAAAATGCCACTGACCATCACAGACTTCATCAGTAAGTGTGTAGAGCACTGAGTGCCAAAGAAGTCAATCCGAATGTTCCCCAAACAGAAACCATGGATGAACCGGAAGATCCAGCCCCCACTGAAGTCCAGATCTGAGGCATTCAAGCCGAGTGACCCTGACCTACTCAGGAAATCAAGGTATGACTGTCACAAAGCCATCAGAGATGCCAAGAGACAATATCGGACTTGAGTGCCAGAATAACCACACACACACGTCGACTGTAGCAACACTTACTCGATATAACGGGCTACAAAGCAAAGCCGAATAGAATCGCTGACAACAACAGATCCCTACCCGATCAGCTCACTGCATTCTAGGCTCGGTTTGAGCAGTAGGTCCGTGAAATGATGGCTCCTGCCCAGACAACCTTGGGTGCACCTGTATTCACAGTCACTGCCGCCCACAGAAAGTATCTGGCCCAGATGGAGGCCCCGGCCGTGCACTTAAATCCTGGCAGGAGCATTTGCATACATCTTTAATCTCTCCTTACTCCCACCTGCTTCAAGACGACCGCTATCATCCCAGGGCCGAATGAAAATCAGGCAACGTGCCTTAATGATTACCTCCCAGCGTTTCTGACATCCATCATTATAAAGTGCTTTGAGAGGTGAGTAATGACACACATCAACTCTAGCCTCCCAGATTGCCCAGATCCACTACAATTCACCTGCCGTCACTACAGGTCCAAGGCAAATGCCATCTCTCTGGCCCTACACTCGTCTTTGGAACATCTGGATTACAAAGACACTTACATCAGACTCCTATTAATTGACTTTAGCTCTGCCTTCAACACCATAATTCCAACAAAACTCATTTCCAAACTCCGAGACCCAGGACTCTGCTCCCCGCAAATCTAACTTCCTGACCTGCAGACCGCAATCAGTTAGGATAGGCAACAACTCCACAATAATCCTCTCAACACCGGTACCCCACAAGGCTGCATACTCCTTACACACTCATGGATGTGTGGCCAAATTCAGCTCCTAACTCCATTTACAAATTTGCTGATGACAGCATCATAGTGGGTCGGATCTCAAACAACAACGGGACAAGAGTACAAGAAAGAGATAGAGAGCTGAGTGACATGGTGTAAAGAACAATTTCTCCCTCAATGTCAGCAAAATGAAGGAACTGGTCATCGACTTCAGGAAGCGGAGTGGAGGATACACCTCTCTCTGTACCAACAGTGCTGAGATGGAGGTGGTTCAGAGCTTCAAGTTCCTATGAGTAAATCTCACCAACAATCTGTCCTGGTCCATTCATGTTGACACTATAATCAAGAAAGCACAACAACGTCTATACTTCCTCAGAAGAGTAAGGAAATTCCGCAAGTCCACAATGACTCTTTCCAATTTTTAAAGATGCACCATAGAAAGCATCCTATCCGGATGCATCAAGGCTTAGTGCGGCAACTGTTCTGCACAGGACTGCAAGAAATTACAAGAGTTGTGAACGCAGCCCAGTCCATTGATTCCGTCTACACTTCCCATTACCTCGGGAAAACAGCCAACATAATCAAAGACCCTCTCACCCCAGTTATATTCTCTTCCATTGAACAGAAGATACAAAAGTTTGAAAACACATACCAGTACATTCAAGAACAGCTTCTTTCCTGCTGTTTTCATAATGGACCTCTCTTATATTAGAGTTGATCTTTCTCTGCACCTTCTATGTAACTATTACACTATACTCTGCATTCTGTTCTATTATCCTGACCTTATGTAAGGTATAATTTGTCTGGATAGCACACAAAACAATGTTTTTCACTGTATCTTGGTACGTGACAATAATAAACCAAACCAAATCAAATCTCATTGAAACATATAGGATTCCTGAAGGATTTGACAAGGTAAACGCTGAATGTTTTGTATCATGAGAGAGTCTAGGATCAGACAGCACAGTCTCAGAATAAAGTTGTACCAAATTAAGACTAAGATGAGGAGGAGTTTCTTTTCTCAGGGGGTTAAGTGTTTCTGGAACTCCTTGCCACAGAGATCTTGGGGAGGGGCCAGAGTTCTTCTGTATGTTTAAGGCTGAGATAGATGTATTCTTGGTCAGTAGGGGAAATCAAGGGTTTTTAAATTTCATTTGTGGGATGCAGGCAAATTATTGTCCATCCCTAATTGCCTAGAGGGCAGTTAAGAGTCAACCACATTGCTGTGATTTTGGAGTCACATGTTGGCGAGAACAGGCAAAGACCTGTTTCCTTCCCTAAAGCACATTCAGACAATCCTTTCATGGTCATCACAGGACCCTTAATTACAGATTTTCATTGAATTCAAACTCTACCATTTGCCATGGCGGGATTCAAACCTAGGTCATAGATCATAAAATCCCTACAATGTGAAAACAGGCCCTTCGGCCCAACAAGTCCACACCAACCCTCAGAGCACCCATCCAAATTCATTCCCCTATAACTCACCTAATCTACACATCCTTGAACTCTACGGGCAATTCAGCACAGCCAATCCACCTAGCCTGCACGTCTTTGGACTGTGGGAGGAAACCGGAGCACCTGGAGAAAACCCACACAGACACAGGGAGAACGTGCAAACTCCACACAGACAGACTGTCGCCCGAGGGTGGAATGGAACCCAGGACCCCAGCGCTGTGAGGCAGCAGTGCTAACCACTGTGCCCAGAACACTGCTCAGGTCTGTGTATAAATAGTCAAGTGTTTACACCACTGGGCCAGCTCTGATGAAGAGTCATCTAGACTCGAAACGTTAGCTTGCTCTCTCTCCACGGCTGCTACCTGACCTGCTGTGATTTCCAGCAATTTTTGTTTTCGCCACTGGCTCCTCCAAGGGGGAAGAGGGCAGCAAAGTGGAATCAGCCACAAGCCCATTGAAGGGGCTGAGCTACCCACTCCTGTTCCTTATGATCATACGGATAGGTCATGTGATGGGACGTGGGCCCGCATCAGCCTTGATGGGCTGAATGGCATGTTGGTGTGCAGTCACGTGATACTGGTGAGATGGTGACGTCCTCTCCTGACGTTAACGCATGACAGGTAGCGCCTGATTGGCCGATGCAGTGACACGTGACTGATAGCCTCCGCCACTGGAAGCGGCCATGTTTTCCACCCCGCGCAGCTGAGGCGGCCCCGAAACAAAACATAAAAATTGATCTCTATCTATCTATTTGTGAGCGTAATGGATTCCTGGGTACGCTTCACGGCGCAGAGCCAGGGCAGGGAGCGTATCTTCAGGTAAATAAGGGGATAACTCCACTCGACTGCACACCGGTCGCAACTAAGATTTTTCGACGCCGCCTCCTCACCCTTCGCATCCAACCCTGATGGCGGCCGCGGTAGCCACGCCCTTGAGCGCTCCGATTGGTTGGGTCGTTCGACCTCCGGCTGAGGTCCGCGCTCTCTATTGGTCCCAGCAACTGTCGCTCAATCATCCCGACCACGCCCCCTCCCCGAGTGACCCGATCCCCCTGTCAAGTTTGTGTGCGTGCGCACAGTTATTACAACAACAACTTCTACACTTGCAGCTCTGTCCACCAGACTTCCACAGAACCAAGAACTGCGGATGCTGTATGGTCTGAGACAGAAACAGAGGTTGCTGGAGAAGCTCAGCAAGCCTGGCAGCACCGTGGAAGTTAAAGTTTGGAGTCTCGAGTCCAGTTGTGAAGAAGACCATAAGAACTAGGAGCAAGAGTTGGCCCTTTGCCCCCTTGAGTCTGCTCCACCAATTAATAGGATTATGGCTGATGGACACTCCTCATGTCCATATTACTCCCCTTTTCCCCGTCATCTTTGACCCTGCACCCTGATCAAAGACCTATCTCTCTCAGCCTTGAAACTCTGCTGACTGTTGCGCATGATTCTGGTTTCCCACCTATAGGAAGGATGTTGTGAAACTAGAAAGGGTTCAGAAAATATTTGCAAGGATGTTGCCAGCGTTTGAGCTATAGAGAGAGGCTGAATAGGCAGGGGCTATTTTCCCTGGAGCGTCAGAGCCTGAGGGGTGACCTTATAAAGGTTTTTGAAATCATAAGGGGTACTGATAGAGTGAACAACCAAGGTCTTTGCCCCAGGGTAGGGGAGTCCAAAACGAGAGGGCATAGGTTTACGGTGAGAGGGGAAAGATGTAAAAGGGACCGAAGGGGCAACTTTTTCATGCAGACGGTGGTGCATGTATGGAATGAGCTTTCAGTGGAATTGATGGAGGCTGGTACGATTACAAGATTTCAAAGGCACCTGGATGGGTATGTGAATAGGAAGGGTTTAGAAGGATATGGGCCAAATGCTGGCAAATGGAATGAGACTTATACAAGATATCTGGTCGGCTTGGACGAGTTGGACCAAAGAGTCTGTGTCTGTGCTGTATACCTCTATGCTGCATTGTTCCCACAACAACCTGTCCTCGTCCCCCTGCTTGTAGCTGTATCCATAAGAAAAGGGAACAGAAGGTACAGATAGGATGGTTAAGAAGGCGTTTAGCATGCTTGCCTTCATTGCTCAGACCTTTGAGTTTAGGAGTTGGGACATTATGTCGAGGTTGTACAGGACGTTGGTGAGGCCTCTTCTAGAGTACTGTGTCCAGCTCTGGTCGCCCTGTTATACGAACAGTATTAGTAAGCTGGAGAGGGCCCAGAAAAGATTTACCAAGACGTTGCCAGGAACGGGTGGGTGGAGGGTGTTGAGTTATAACGTAGGCTGGATAGGCTTAGACTCTTTTTTTGACTAGAGTATAGGAGGTTGAGAAGTTACCTTATTTATAGAGGTATGTGAAATCATTGGGAGTATAGGTAAGGTGAATGGCAGGTGTCTTTTTGCTAGGGTAGGGGATTTCAGGGCTGTGGGCATATTTTTACGGTGAGAAGAGAAAGAGTTTAAAAAGACATGGGGCAAATTTTTTGACACAGAATGGTTCATGGTGAATGCAGGCATCGTTACAACATTTAAAAGTCATTTAGATGAGTACATGAATAAGAAATGTTTGGAGAAACATGGCCAAGCAGAGGCAGGTGGGGGACTGGTTTAGTTTGGGATAATGGTCGGCATGGACTGGTTGGACTGAAGGGTCTGTTTCCGTGTTGTATGAGTTTATGACTCTACGCGTAGACCCAGAGGTACTGTTTGCCTATAAGTTGGCTTTCAGTAGCCACTGTGTTTCCCACGGCAATATTTCTGTGTCGACATTGCTGGGGAGGCTTAGTGCAAGCTGAAGGAACAGCATCACATCTATTGCTTGAAGATCTTTCAGGACTGCATATCAAGCTCAATGGTTTTAGGGCCTAAGTACCTCTTTCCAGGACCTTTCCCCATCCCCCACAGCCCAGGCGCTGTTTTGACAGGAGTTGATTTGAGCACAGCTGACCTATATTCACCAACTTATTGTCTCAATCATCAGCTTTACTCCTTCTCTGGCTTATTAACAACCTACGTCGACCTAATTTTCTTTCTCTCTGGGCTCTGTATCGACTCATTCACCCTCTTCCCAACCCTTCATCAGCTTGAGTACTGTCTTTTCCCAGTTTCTGTCAGTTCTGAAGAAGGGTGACTGGACTAGAAACAATAACTCTGCTTTCCATAGATGCTGCCAGACCTGCAGAGTTTCTCTGTCAGTTTCTGTTTTTATTTCAGGAACAGGAGTAGGCCATTCAGCCCTCAGAGAATGCTGCATGGCTGGTTCGACATCCCTCACGTCCACTTTCCCCATAACTGTCGACTCCCCTCATGACCGAGAATCTATCCGTCTCTGCCTAAATATACACAAGGACTCTTCCCCCCCACAGCTCTCTAAGGCAAGGCATTCCATGCACTCAACCTGTTCAGAAATTCCTTCTCATCTCCGTCTTAAATTGCCACCCCTTTATTCTGAGAATGTGCCTGCTGCTCCTAGGCTATCCCATGGGAAATTCTCATTTCCTCAGCAATTTATTCTGTCAAAGAATCGTATATGTTTCAATAAGATCACCTCTGTTTTGGCTGTACAGGACATTGATTTAGGCTACTTTTGGAATACTGCATTCAGTTCTGGTCTCTATCCCATAGGAAAGATGTTGCCGGGGTTGGATGTTAAGCTATAGGGAGAGGCTGAATAGACTGGGGTTGTTTGCTCTGGAGGCTGAACGGTAAGGGGTTAGAAAATCATTGGGGGTGTGGACAGGGTGAATAGCCATGGTCTTTTTCCCAGGGGTAGGGGAGTCCAAAACTAGAGGGGCATAGGTTTAAGGTGAGAGGGGAAAAATTTAAAAGGGACGTAAGGGACAACTTCTTCATGCAGGGGGTGGTGTGTGTATGGAATGAGCTGCCAGAGGAGGTGGTGGAGGTTGGTACAATTGCAACATTTAAAAGGCATCTGGGAGGATACGTGAATAGGAAAGGTTTAGAGGGACATGGGCCATATGCTGGCAAATGGGACTAGATTAATTAAGTTGGCATGGACAAATTGGACCGAAGGGTCTGTTTCTGTGCAACTGTATGACTCTAAACACCAGTAGGGAGAGACCTAACCTGTTTAGCCTTTGCTCATAAGACAATCCCTCCATACTGGGCTGTACACTTTTCACTGTACTCATTTGAGTACATGTGACAATAAAGCTAATTCTAATTCCTACTCAACCTTCTGTGAACTGTCTCCGTTAAAATAAGATTTTTCCTTAAATAGAACACTGATGTGTTTCCCATTTGCACTTTAAAATTTTTGTTTAAAGTGCAAATTTTTTTTTAAACAAACAGGCATTAAATTAATTTGCAGTAAAACCAGGGCACTGTCCCCATTTTGTACCTCTGCCACTAATGTTTGAAGAAGGTTTCCCACTGCCAGTTCTTAAGTTTTTAATTGTTTTGGGGGTTTTAGATAAGCAGGCATGAAAGTAATTTTGCAGTTTACGCCTATACCCTCTGGAGTTTAGGAGAATGAGAGGAGATCTAATGAGAACATGCTAGAAGGGATTGACAGATAGATGTAGAGGGGGTGTTGCCTTGTGTGGGACAGTATAGAACAGGAGGTCATAGTTTTAGGAGAAAGGGTAGCAGATTTAAAACAGAGATGAGGAGAAATTATGTGGAATTCACTGCCCCAGAGTGTGGTGGATGCTGGCGCACTGAATAAATTCCAGGAGATGGACAGATTTTTAATGTTGAAGGGCATTGAAGAGCAAGCGAGAAAATGTGGTTGAGATCAAGATGAGATCAGCATGAACGTATCAAATGGTGGAGCAGATTGGAGGGGCTAAACAGCCTTCTTCTGCCCCTAGTTTGTATGTTCTTGGGTTTTGGATCAACAAACTAGATACTGACTTTGTTTAGCACCTCTATCACTGATGTCTTTAGAAGATCTTGCACTTGCATTTGCGTTATTTTTCAATGGTTTTGGGATGAGCCTGCATTTAAATAGTAACTGAGGAGTTGATGGTGTAATGGGAAAGCCATTGGGCTTGTAATCCAGATGCTCAGGCTAATGCTTTGAAGACATGGGTTTCAATCCCACAACGGCAGATAAAATGTGAGACTAAAGAAGACCGTGAAAGCACTGCCCACTGCTATATAAACCCATCCTGTTCATTATGCCGCACAGTGGCTCAGTGGTTAGCACTGCTGTCTTATAGCGCCAGGGACTCCGGTTCAATTCCATCCTCAGGTGACTGTCTGTGTGGATGTTATCTCCCGTGTCTGCGTGGCTTTCCTCCAGGTGCTCCGGTTTCCTCCCACAGGCCAAAGATGTGCAGGTTAGGGTGGATTGGCCGTGCTAAATAGTCCCTTAGTGCCCAGGGATGTGCAGGTTAGGGTGGATTGGCCATGCTAAATTGCCCCGTAGTGCCCAGGGATGTGCAGGTTAGGGTGGATTGGCCGTGCTAAATTGCCCCGTAGTGCCCAGGGATGTGCAGGTTAGGGTGGAATGGCCGTGCTAAATAGTCCCTCAGTGCCCAGGGATGTGCAGGTTAGGGTGGATTTGCCATGCTAAATTGCCCCGTAGTGTCCAGGGATGTGCAGGTTAGGGTGGATTGGCTGTGCTAAATTGCCCATAGTGTCCAGGGATGTGCAGGCTCGATGGATCAGACATGGTCAGTGCAGTGTTACAGGGATAGGACAGGGGGCATGGGTTGGGTGCGATGCTTTTCAGAGGGTCATTGTGGACTTGATGGGCCGAATGGCCTGCTTCTGCACTGTCGGGATTCGATGATTAATTCTATGGTCAGTTTATATGTTCAGCTCTCTGGGGACTGGATGGCCAGGATCTGGAGGGCTGTGGGACGATGAGTGGACGCATTGGGTGTTGCGAGGAGCAGAGTGAGAACCTAACCCACTGTCACTGCCTATCTTTCAGAGCTGCTCAGTATGCCTCTGCTTTGATTGCTTACTCACTACAGAGGAGTGGAGCGAGCCCAGAGCTGGTTATCTGCGTCAAACAATTGGAGGCACATTTGAGTTTGGCACGCAAGTGTGAGTACATCAGTGAGAACATAACTCCTTGCCACGTTTGCTGTCTCTTTAATCATCTAAGTTCGGGCATGTGTGTCAGCACGGGTGAATGTTCTTCCTATTCTAGTGATCCCAATGGGACTATGATGTGTTGCAGCCATTGCATGAGTTGGATACAGAGTAAAAATCCTTCGAGACTGTCCCCATCAAACTCTGGGGCGGTGTGGTGGCTCGGTGGTTAGCACCGCTGCCTCACAGCGCCAGGGACCCAGGTTCAAGTCCACCCTCAGGCGACTGTCTGTGTGGACTTTGCACATACTCCCCGTGTCTGCATGGGTTTCCTCTGGGTGCTGCAGTTTGATTGTGAATGGGGCTTGATCAGGGTGGATTGGCCATGCTAAATCGCCCATAGAGTCCAGGGATGTGCAGGCTACGCGGGTTAGCCTTGGGAAATGCAGGATTATAGGGATAGGGTATAATGGTGGATCTTGGTGGGATGCTCTTTAGAGGATCAGCGTGGACTTAATGGGCCAAATGGCCTGCTTCCCCATTGTAGGGATTGTATTGTATTGTATGAAACTCTCAGCACAGGTTTTGGTACAGAATAAAGCTCCTTCAGTTCTTAAAGTTAAAGCAAAGTTTGCTGTACTCTTTAAAAGTAAAAGTAAAGCTTTCTCGACACTGTCCCCTCAAACACTCCAAGGACAGACACAACACAGGGTCAGATACAGAATAATGCTCTCTCTATAATGCTCCCATCAAACACTCCTAGAGCAGATAAAGCGTGGGGTCAGATACAAAATACAGACCAGTTGAAACTGTTTTGTCTCTGAGTCAGAAGATGGTTGTTTTGAGTGCCCGTTTCAGAGTCCTGAGCCCACAATTCAGTCCAACATTGCCAGTGCCAGGACTGAGGGAGTGCCGCACCATTGGAGGGTCAGTGCTGAGGGAGCAAACACTGTCGGAGGGTCCATGCTGAGGGAGTGGCACACTGTCAGAGGGTCCATGCTGAGGGAGCAAGCACTGTGGGAGGGTCAGTACTGAGGGAGCGGGCACTGTTGGAGGGTCAGTGCTGAGGGAGTGGGCACTGTCGGAGGGTCAATGCTGAGGGAGCGGGCACTGTCAGAGGGTTAGCATTGAGGCATTGTCAAAGATGTAGTTTTTCAGATGAGATATTAAACTGAGGCCTTAGCTGTCCCCTGAGGTGGATGTTGAAGAACCCGTGGCATAATTGGAGGAAGTGCAGAGGGCGGACTTTCTCCCTAGTCCCCCTGGAGACCAGTAGTTGTCAATTAAAATCCTTAAGAAAGGGTGACATGGGTCATAGAAACATAGAAGATAGGAGCAGGAGGAGGCCATTTGACCCTTCGAGCCTGCTCTGCCATTCTTCGCTCTCATGGCTGATCTTCCAACTCAATAGCCTCATCCTGCTTTCTCCCCATAACCTTTGATCCCATTCGCCCCAAGTGCTATATCTGGTCGCCTCCAGAATGCATTCACAGTTTTGGCATCAACTACTTCCTTTAGTAATGAATTCCACAGGCTCACCACTCTTTGGGTGAAGAAATGTCTCCTGATCTCTGTCCTAAATGGCCTACCTCGAATCCCATACTGCGACCTCCTGGGTCACTTTCACGTTGCTGATTGTGGGATCTTGTAGTGCGTAAATTTGCTGCTGCAATCCCACATGGACCACTTCTTCCTTTTCTTTTGGGGTGGTGGGGGAAATGTGTGGTTGGGGAAAGCGAAAGAGAAGTTCGTCGAGCGTGTGTGGAAGCGGCCGGGATGGTGGTGGGCGCTACGCAAATGCGACAGCAGCACACACTGATCTTTTCTCCCCTCCGCTTGCCAGTGTTCCGGTTGGGGAACTCAGCTGAAGCGTTGGAGGCCGCCAAGCGTGCCATTCACCTGTCGGACCTGGTGCTGCGGTTCTGCATCACAGTCAGCCACCTGAACAGGGCCATGTACCTGGGCTGCGACAACCTGCTGTGGGCTGGCAAGGTGGGACTGGCCACTGCACTGGACCAGGAGAAGTGGAGCCAGCGCTCGTTCAGGTAGGCCCCGGGCCTCCCTCGCCCAGAAAGGCCCCCTTCGCCCTCATCTCCCTCTCACCGCGTCTGTCAGCACCTTACCCCCCCCACCGCCTCGTGTCGGAAGATTGATCCGTTTGCATTTTCTCCTCCTTGTATGTGAATTTGCTGCCCATCTACTGGCAAGGTGCCCGACCCAAATTTTGTTTCTTTCCTTCATTGATAAGTCCTGATAGACCATGCCGTCCTTCCCGGTAGATAGGGGAATTTCTGTGACAGTGCTGTCTGCATTTTTGTGCACGCGGGCACAGAGAACTAGGATTTGGAGTTTTCCGATCCATACCTTGCTCGGGACTCGGTTAGCTGGCTTGCGATGCTAAGTAACACCAGCAGTGCAGACTCAATGCCCTCGCTGCTTCCTCGTCCTGACCTGACCCTCGGGGTATATTCACCACGAGTTGTGCCTCTCTCTGACTAAGGAAGAGCCTCTCTAGGCAGTTCAACTCCTCTGGCAGTTCGTTCCACACACTAATCACCAACTGTGTGAAAAATCCTACCCCCTATGGCCCTTTTAAATCTTTCTCCTCTCACCTTAAACCTTGCCCTTTAGTTTTGAACTCCCTTACCCTACAGAAAAGACCTTTACTATTCACCTTATCTGTGCCCCTCATGATTTTATAAATCTCTGTAAGGTCACCCCTCAACCTCCTATGCTCCAGTGAAAAAAGTCCCAGCCTACCCAGCCTATTTTTATAATTCAAACCCTCAATTCCCGGCAATGTCCTCGTAAATCTTTTATGAACCCTCTCCAGTTTAATTATATCCTTCCTATAACAGAACAACTAGAACTGAACACAGTACTCCAGAAGAGGCCTCACCAAAGTCCTGTACATCTTCAGCATGATGTCCCAATTCCTGTATTCAAACACAGAAACATCGAAGATATGAGCAGACGGAGGCCATTCAGCCCTTCATGCCTGCTCTGCCATTCATCACAATCATGGCTGATCATCCAACTCAATAGCCTAATCCTGCTTTCTCCCCGTAACCTTTGATCCCATTCACCCCAAGTGCTCTATCTAGCTGCCTCTTGAATACATTCAATGTTTTGGCATCAACTACTTCCTGTGGTAATGAATTCCACAGGCTCAGCACACTTTGGGTGAAGAAATGTCTTCTTATCTCCGTCCTAAATGGTCTACCCCAAATCCTCAGATTGTGACCCCCTGGTTCTGGACACACCCACCATCGGGAACATCCTCCCTGCATCTACCCTGTCCACTCTTGTTAGAATTTTGTAAGTCCCTATGAGATCCCCCCTCAATCGTCTGAACTCCAGAGAAAACAATCCTAACCTGGTCAATCTCTCCTCATACATCAGTCCTGTCAAACCTGGAATCAGCCTGGTAAACCTTTACTGCACTCCCTGGAGAGCAAAAGCATCCTTCCTCAGAAAAGGAGACCAAAACTGCTCACAGTATTCTAGGTGTGGCCTCACCAAGGCCCTGTACAACTGCAACAACACATCCCTGCTCCTGCACTCGAAACCTCTCGCAATGAAGGCCAACATACCATTTACCTTCTTTACCACCTGCTGCACCTGCATGCTTACATTCAGCGCCTGGTGCACAAGGACACCCAGGTCCCGTTGTACACTCCCCTCTCCAAAGGTCTGAGCAATGAAGGCAAGCATGCTAAATGCATTCTTAACCACCCTGTCTATCTCTGACGTAAATTTCAAAGAATTACGTACCTGAACCCCTAGGTCTCTCTGCTTTACAACTTTACCCAGGGCCCTACCATTAGTTGTATAAGTCCTGCCCTTGTTTATTTTACTAAAATGCAACGCCTCACATTTATCCAAATTAAACTCCATCTGCCACTCCTCAGCCCATTGACCCAACTGATTAAGATCTCTTTGTAATCTTAGATAACCTTCTACATTGTCCACTACATCATCAATTTTGGTATGATCTGCAAACTTACGAACCACGCCTCCTGTATTCTCATCCAAACCATGTACATAAATGACAAACAAAAGTGGACCCAGTACCAATCCCTGCAGAACACCACTGGCCACAGGCCTCAGTCCGAAAGACAACCCTCCGCCACCACCCTCTGTGTCCTACTGTCAAGCCAGTTTTGTATCGAATTGGCAGGCTCTCCCTGAATCCCATGTGATCTAACTTTACTAATCAGTCTACCATGCAGAACCTTCTGTGGACTGCATCTGATGTCCGGTCGGACTTTCATTGGATAAGGGGGCAAGAACTGTTAGCAGTATTCCAGGATTCTGAGCTGATTCTGACCTCCCACTCCCCTCTCCCTTCTCTGTCTGTCCTTTCCTCCCCAGGTACTACCTCTTTGCACTCATCATGAACCTGAGCCGTGATGCCTACGAGATCAGCGTGCTAGCGCAGCGGGAGGCCCAGGTCCAGAGCAAAGTGGAGGCCGAGGCCGACAGCAGCAATGGCAGGCCCTCCTGTGCCAGCGCCACCCTGCTGGCAGGCAGGGTGCGGGCGCACCTGGGGCTGCTCTGCCACGTGCTGAGGGCCAACCCCCCGCTGCTCCTGGACGTGCTGAAGAACTGCTGTGACCTCTTCATCCCCCTGGACCGGCTGGGCCTGCTCAAGACCAGCCCGGGGGTCGTGGCATTCTGCGGGCTCTCCTCGTCCATTCTCTCGATCCTCACCATTTCCCAGCCTTGGCTTAAACTGAAGCCCTAACAGAGCGCGGGGATCCAGGCCCACGCCTGACTGAGGGGACAGCGCAGAGAATAAAAGACTGAATTTACTTTCATTTGTATCGTTGCCAAGAAAAGCTGAGACGACCCTGCTGCGTTGGCCCGTGGAGGCAGGGATGAGATAGGTGCATGGGGCTGCCAGTAAACAAAGCCTTATTTATGTAGCCGACAGCAAACAGAATCTGCTGACTCATCGAGAAATGACCCAGCAGAATCTGCTGACTCAACGTAGCAAAGAATACGATCTGCTGACTCAGCAAAAAGACAAACAGAATCTGCTGACTCAACAAGAAATGACAGCGACAGAATTGTCCGACTCAGCAAAGCGATCGACAGAATCTGCTGAATCGACAAAAAATGTAATCTGCTGACTAAGCAAGAAATGACCAACAGAGTTCACTGGCTCAACAAACCGATCGGCAGAATCTGCTGACTCAACAGGAAATGACCAGTGGATTCTGCTGACTCAATGAAAACACGACTGCCATTACCTGCTGATTGAACAAAATGGCCAATGGAATGCGTGTGTGGAGCGTCCCGGCAGGAATGCGGAAAATCTCAGCCCAGGCACAACTGCGACAGGAGAGCCCATGACTCCTGTGCCTCGTTGCTGAGCAGGAACACATGATGCCAATCCCCCTCCCCGCCTACCCGCCACCACAAGCCTTCCCCCAAAAAATAACTCACGAGGACACAGCCATCAGGTTGGCGAGGCTCAGAGAGCAGCTTTGTCACTGGCACCCAGTGAACTGGGATGTGCGGAGCCCTGCCAATCACCCTTTGCTCCAGCCCGTTGAACTGAAAGGCGTTGATCATTCCCACCCCCCCAACCCAACGTCTCTGCGTCCAGCGGATGTTATTACCCTTCACAAACTTTGCACGTCGTCTCCCCTCCCCTTACCTGCTACATTGCTGCACTCAAGGCACGGGTGTTGATAAATGGCCACCTTTTGGACCTTGGCGATCTCTCGTCCTGTCCGAATGTTGGTTCCATCTGTGCTCGATTCAGATCCCAATTCCACACTCATTTCAGTTTCTGCTTCCTGGGGTGCCGTTAAAAAAAGCTGAATAAAAGGAATGTTGCAGCACCCGTGTCCTAGAGAATGTTCTGAACTGCATTTACAGCACAGGAATCTTTTTTATTGTAATCAAGGAAATGCGGCAACCAATTTACCCACAGCAGGCTCCCATAAAACAACAATGAGATAGTGATCCATACCTCCCGATTCTTATTGGTGTGATGGTAGATGAGGTTAAAAAAAAACTTGGCTAAAATGTGTACCCCATCCACCTCTGTGCTGTCAGAGGCTTAGCACTAATGGAGTGCCACGCTGACCCTCCAACAGTGTGGCACACCGTCAGTTGTGAGACTCTGATAGGAGACACTCGCTCAGTTCTCCACCCAACCCTGACAGTGCGACACTCCCATTTGGCACCCCTTTAGCACTGACCTTTCGACAGCACCCGCTCCCTCAGCACTGACCCTCCAACAGTGCCCACTCCCTCAGTGTTCACACTCTGACAGTGCCCACACTCTCAGTGCTGACCCTTCGATAGTGCAGCGCTCACTCAGCGCTGACCCTCTGACAGTGCCCGCTCCCTCAGCGCTGACCCTCTGACAGTGCCCGCTC
>NC_063377.1:8366400-8384276 GCF_021869965.1 Rhincodon typus
AAACGTCAGCTTTCCTGGTTCTCTGATGCTGCTTGGCCTGCTGTGTTCATCCAGCTCTACACCTTGTTATAACAGTTTTAATTCCATTGGTTTTCTGTTGCTCAGTGCTTGGTTTAAGTTAATTGACCGAGTCTAGTTTGTTGCAAAAAGATCAAAACAAAACTGTTGTTTTGCCTGCCAACTGCAAGGCCTTTGATACACTTCTTTCAGTTTGGTGCTCTCCGAACAGTACTTGCAAACTTCCAAGCATAGGCAAAGTACAATTTCTTAAAGGTGTGACGCACTCCTTTTCCCACTATAATTTATACAAACAAATTCTAGCTTCATGCTTTCCAATTCATGGGCATTCTACACAACTCTGTAACAGCTCCATCCTTAAAAAAGAATGGACCATAATTATGAAAAGTTGGCTTCATTTTCTTAACACCATTAGCACGAAGTACATAGGTCAGTAATCTAAAGTTACACCTTTCACACTGATTCTGCTTAAACATAACATTGGACTGCACTAGTTCCATCTTATCTACACATTTTCTTTTAAAGCCGTGATAATGCATTTACAATAAAGATTTTTACGACCTGCAATATGTACACTCTGCAAATTAAAAGCTTATAACATAAGACTCCAAAGAAATAGTCTAATATCTTTGTCCTTAAATCTCTCCAAAAAGATGAAAGCATTGTAGTCTGTATAGATAACCATCTCTGAGATATTGTTAGTATTATAAATGTTAAAATGTTGTAAGGCCAGTACCAAACTCCACAATCCTTTTTCACTGGTGGAGTATTTTCTCTGATGAATATTGAGTTTCTTCGAAAAATAACGAATTGGCTTTTCAATTCCACCAACATCCTCCAGCATCAACAAAGCTCCTAACCATATTACAATGGTGTTGAAAGTGGTTTTAAAGGTTTTCAAGAAATTTAGTGTGCCTTAAACTGGTGCAGTGATTAACACAGCTTTGAAATTCTCAAATGTCTGCTGGCATTGTTCTGTCTACTGACATTTCATATTCTTCTTTAGCAAATCCATCAGTGGTGCCACTGTGCTATGAACGTATAAACTTCTGGTAGAATCTGCTCACTCCCAACTATCAGAGCACCTTTTTCTTCGAAGATGGTCTTGGAAATTTCTTGATGACCTTCGTCTTCATGTTCCTCCCATGTCCGATGTTGTGTCCTAAGAACATCACTTCTGTTCACCAATTCAGTTTTTGCTAAATTTATAAACAGTTTCGCCTCCCGTAGTCTTTCAAAGATCTTAGCCAACTGCAAAATTTTATCTTTCCATGAACGTCCATAGATCATTAAGTAATATATATTGACAAGACAATTAATCAATCCTGTTATGCTGTGGTCCATTCTTCGTTCCAAAGGGCATTACTTTAACTTGATACAGCCTATTTTGTGTTACAAAAGCAGAAACTTTTTTTGCTGTCTTTGACAAAGATACTTATCAGTAACCACGCAGTAGGTCCAACTTTGTGATGTAAGTGGCTTGTCCTACTTTTTCCACACAATCCTCGAGCCTTGGAAATAGGTATGGTCCGATTTATTTATGGCGTTTAATTTCTGATAAACTATGCAGAATCTTTGAGTACTGTAACATCAGGTTTGGGAACCAACACGATCAGCGAATTCACTCACATCGACTCAGCTCAATGAAGTCTTCTTGGAGCATTGCTTCCAATTCCTTCGGTATCTGTTTGGCTTTGAGAGGATAAAGCCTGCAGGGGAGTTGTTGTTTCGGAACAGCATTCCCTGCTTCAAATTCATGTACTGAAGTACTAGTCCTCCCAATTCTATTACCACATATGTCCTCACGTTGCTGCAACAAGCCTTTCAGTTCACCTCTCTGTTCCTGATTCAGATAGCTCACAATCCTATCCCATTCTCCAAGAAATTCCCTGTTATTTAATTTATATTGAGTAACTTCAAAGTGCAAATAATTTGGATGTGATTCCTCACTCTGAGGGGCAGTGACTAATATCTGTTTCTCTGGTTCCCTGTGCCTGTCACAGGAGGGTTTCAACATATTCCAAGACATACTCGATAAAGTTTCTTCCCTAACTGGCATCTTCATCAGATAATTCAACTAACTCAACTTGTCCACAATCTGATAAGGGCCACGAAACCTTGCTTTGAAGGGATCTCCCACCACTGGTTTCAGCACCAATACTTTATCCCCTCGGGCAAACGTCCGAATTTTAGATTTCTTATCTGTTTCTTGCTTCATTAAATGCTGTGCCACGTTCAGACGTTGGCTAGCTAATTCACCGACTCTGGTTAATCTTTCTCTCACCTCAGAATCATAATACAACTGTGAGATCTCTGACTTCAGATCTATCAACTTTTCCTTAATTAATATTAAAGGCCTTCTCACTTCTCAAATGGAGTAAACTAGGTCGATTCATTTGGCGCAACTGTAATGGCAAACAATATAAATGGGATATGTTTATCCCAATCGTTTTGGTAATCCTGGCAATAGGCCCTTGACATGATTTTTAGGGTCTGATGCCACAATTCCAATGCTCACTGGGATTCAGGATAGTACGCAATCAATTTAAAGTACTTGATGCTTAAACTATCCATGACCTTCTTAAAAATTTTGGCAGTAAAATTGGACCCTTGGTGTGACAGAATCTCCCTGGGTAGGCCATAAGGTAAAGAAAGCAAACAACTGCTCCACAGCCATTTTTTTTACCTTGACATTCTGGAATGGAATTGCCTCCGTAGATCTGGTGGGCACATCCATTAGTGTTCGCAAATATTGGTTCTCAATTTTGGTTCCAGGGAGTAGACCTACACAATCAGTCGTAACCCGTGTGAAAGGTTCTTCAAATGCAGAATTTGGCATCGAAGGCGCTGGTTTTATTACTGCCTGTGGCTTTCCTACTATTTGATAAGTATGACGGGTACGGCAAAATTCAATGACATCCTTTTGCAACCCAACCCAACAGAACTGCTTTTGTATTTTACCTTTCGCCTTTGTCACTCCTAAATGACCTCCTACAGTTTATTCGTGTTTTATCTGTAATACTTCCCGTTGTACACTACCAGCAAAACAATCTGGTGAACTTCCGCCCATTTTTCATCTACACAAACCTGCCGAGGTCTCCATTTCCGCCTTAAGATTCTACCCTTAGATAATAACACTCGGGAATACATTCTGATTCCTTTTCTGAGTAGGCTTTATGATATAGATATTTTATTGTCTCATCTTTGTGTTGTAACTCCCGTAATCTTTCAGCACTAAACACCTCTGCCTCATCCTCTACCTGTTCAGAATTTTCCTTTACCATTTCATCAAACGGGTGTCAGTTAACTGTACCTCAACTCCTTCGTCTTTCTCGTTAGTTTTTTTTCTTCTTGCTGTAACGTATGACTGTGGGATCTTTTAATACACAGTCTGGAAGAACAGCAAAATACCATCTGGATAGCATTGGTAACAACGGCACAACTAGTTAGCGTTCCTGAGAGAAAATTGACAGAGAAGGCATTGCTGACTGAAGAATCTGTGCAAAAGCCACAGAACATTCTGGAAGATACACAACCTGGCTGCAATTTCAAGACACCAAATTCTACATTTTTATGTAAATAGGTCTTGCATTTATTGGTACAGCATACCATTAGAATCTTTGTTTATTTGGGAATAGGTAGTAGTTAGAAGGGAATTATTTGGTTTGTCAATACTTAAGTGAATTTGTTCACTGTTAGAGTTAGATTAATAAATTGTTCCTTGTTGAGTTGAAAGTGAATGTCAGCGATTTATTTTATTTAACTACTGGAAATTGCTTTCACAATCCTTTTACAGATGATAGAGTGGATTCTCCTCTTTGGGTGTTTAGGCTTTAGGTTTCAGAGGAGACCAACCTCCACTTTATAGCAGATTGTGTCTCGTCCGTGTTTTGAGCAGATTTGAAGAGATTTAGGATACAAAAGTTACCAGCTGATCTAAACAGATTTGGGGCCTATTGTGTTAGATCTTTAAGTAAAACTCAAGACAGAAGTTGAAAATCTGTTTAGATTCATTACTTATTGTTCGTGAAATCAAAAGTGGGGTAAAGGCACTTTCAGTCACTAAGAGTTTCCTGAGGATGGAAGAAGTGACTGGGTGTTTTACAAAAGGTGAACAAGGAAAAGCTATTGGAATTGGTAGAAAAACTAGAGTTGGTGTCGCTTTTGTCTGTGAGAAATGGAGAGGTAATTACAGCAATGACTCGAAATTTAGATTTGCTGGAAATGCTATCAGAATCCTTGGAGATGGCTAGAACTCAAATGCAGATGAAGCAGCTTGAACGTGAAAGGCAACTGAAATGGTTTGCATTGTATAAAAGCAGAGGAAAGAGGAAAGGCAAGAATTACTGTAGCAGAACAAAAAGAAACTGAAAGAACTGCTCTAGAAGAAAAAAAAAGGAAAAGGAAAGAATTGCCCTGGTAAAGCAAAAAGAAATAAACGGGAAAGTCCTAACAGGAGAACGGGAAAAAGAGAGAGAAGAAAGGGAATGAGAGAGAGAGAGAGTTTGAACTTCTGAAGTTGGCAGTTAGACAGGAAAGTCGACGCAGAAAAATGGAGGTGAAGGTGAAAAATCGGCTTAGTGAGGAGGATAGCAATGATGATCAAGTCTATTGTAGCCAACAGCCAAGTCAGGATACATATAAATATGTCCAATCATTACCAACATTTGATGAAAAAGATGTAGAAGCCTTTCTCATTTCCTTTGAGAAATTGTTTAAACAGATGAACTGGTCAGAGACTGTGTGGGTAACTTTAATTCAGACCAAGTTGGTAGGTGGGGCTAGTGAGCAGTTTGCAGCGCTGTTGGAGGATGTGTCAGGAGAATATGAAAAAGTAAAACACGCTATCTTGAGCTCCTACGAATTGGTACCAGAAGTATATAGACAACCGGTCAGAATGTAAGAAGAGAACCAGGTCAGACTTATAACGAGTTTGAAAGAATTAAACAGAGCAACTTCGATAGATGGATGAGAGCATTAAATATAGAAAAGACATATGAGGCTCTTAGAGAGAGTATTCTGCTGAATGAGTTTAAAAACTCACTTCCCGAAATGATAACAACACTTGTTGAGGAGCAGAAAGTTCAAACAGTGAGAAGAGCTGCAGAAGTGGTGGATGAATATGCATTAATGCATAAGTCGAAGTTTAACTTCCGACAGCAATTTTCTTCCATGAGTGATAAAAATTGGAGAAAATAGAGATCCCTCAATGAAAAAACAACAAGAAGATCACATTGGGAGCAGTTTCCCACAGGTGGACAAAGAAACCCATGAGGGTGACAAGGTGGTGTTTTCACTTTAATGGAAAAGGATACATAAAGTCACATTGCCGGTAGTTTAAGAAAGACACTAAGAAATATGATGTGGTAAAAGAGGCTAAACCACTGGAGTAGTTGAGATAGTGAAAGAAATCCCGAGAGAAGTCGAGGAGCTGCAGGAGAGTGCCAAGCCTAGTTACGGGCTGGATAGTGAAGTAGTGCCTGATCTTTACAAACGTTGTTGGGAAAGTTTGCTCAGGAATAACAGGGGGAGAGGTAAAGAAGTTAAAATATTGAGAGATACGGGAGGTAACCTGTCTCTAATAGTAAAAGATGAAAGTACTTGCAGTCCTTCTGAAATGAACCTGTGAGCATTGTAATCTATGGAATAAATGGGGAGAGATCTAGCATTCCCCTGTTTAAACTCAAGACTGGGGAAGTGACAGTGGGAACGATTGAAAGACAGTCTATTCCAGGAATACAGTTTGTTCTTGGAAGCAGCTAGCAAGATGGAATGTTAGAGTGACCCCCCTTGCAGAGGCGAAGCCGAAGGAAAACCAAGGAACTGAGGAGTTAAAAGAAAAATACCCTGACAGAACTGTAAACACCTCACTAGCCCTGCCTACCAACTTGTTCTGAATTAACATTACCTACACAGTCTCTGGCCAGTCCAGTTTCTCAAACGAAATGAAAATGACTGCTACATCCCTTTTGTCGAATTTTGGTATTGTTTGGAAGCATTTGTATATATTGTTTGGAAATATTTGTATATATCCCTACTGGGCTGTTGGCTGTTATTAGTTTTCTGATCCTCACTTCTATCCTATACTTTTCCTTCTGCCAAGTGAAGTCTTTTTTCTTCAAGTTACAACTTCCTCTTTTCCAACTCGAACATTTTTTCCAGTTCTTCTCTCTCTTTTGCTTTTTGCGAATGGAAAATCTTTCTCTCCCTTTCTTTATTTTCTAACACGGCTCTTCTTTCTCTTCTAACTCCAGTTGTCTAATTTTGTATTTAATTCCCTCTAACTCCACCGCACTTGTCTATTTCTCTGGTATACCTAAATGGTTGAACAACTCTGTTAAAATGTAATCTTTCCTCTTATTCCTAGATAAAATCAATTCTAGCCTGTTTGATAAATTTAAAAGTATATCCTTCCTCTCTCTTTCTAAAATTTCTTGGCAAATTTGGGAAGCATCTTCAAACCCAAGAAGCTCTTTAGAAATTTTAAGAACCCTTACTTTTGATTTAACCAACTACAAGTAACCGAGGTTAAACAGATTTTTCTCAGCTAAGTTTTATTTAAAGTTCTAGGATATTAATCCCGAAGTCTGTTTAAATCTGTCCAAGTCTGTTCAGACGCGTTCGGATCCCATACATGAACTGGCCAGACCTGGACTTGAACTCCCAAACTGTTACAGAGAAGAAGAGGTTAAATAAAAGAAAATCTCTGATATTTACTTTATAAGTAACAAATAACACTTTGTTTGCTTAACCCTTACAAGTAACAAATTAACAGAACTACTAACAAACTGAACATTTCCCCCCAACTTCTAACTATTCCTTAACTAAACAAAATTATACTGGTATGCTAATCCAATAAACACAAGTCCCACTTATATAACTCATGTATTAAGAAGAAAAATATTAAAACTTAGTCTCTCAAAGTCCACACACAATGTGTCTTCCACAATGCTTTGCCTTCTCCGCTGTCTCTGCAGTGAAAAACACTTTTCTTCTGCTGATCCGGCTGTCAGGGATGTTTTCTCTGTGAATTCATCTGTTAGGACTCTTAGCTAAAAGTTCTGTGGTACTTTTTAATGAATAGATGGTGCTTTCTTAGTGAGCTTAGCGATTTCTTGTGAGAGCTATACACATATTTCTCAGACGTGGTTCGCTCTCCTACCGATTTTCAAAAACCCTCTCCTTATATACCTTGGATGACATATTAATTTTCTCACAACAACGTTTGTCCAAGGATGTCAAAACCATCGGATTTAAATTCAATTTGCTTTCAATCGCTCTGTGCTTGGTTCAAATTAATTGGATGATTCCAGCTGATTGCTAAAACATTAAAACAAGCCTAAGGTTTCCAATCACACAACTAATTCATACATGTTTCCATTTTGGAACTGGCTGTACATCTTCAGCTAGATATAGACACATTTATTTCCTGTATAAAACTCTACTCTTAGAAAATCACATTGTCTCTTAAAGGATCATCCACTGTTTTTAATTGCAAATTCTCACATCTTTCCTTCCAATGCATGATTACTCTATACAACTTCGTAACAGTGTGTAAGATAGATTAAGACAGAGACAGAGAGGGAGGGAGTGACTGGGAGAGGGGAGATGAGAGAGAGAGAAAGAAATACCTAGGGAGAGGGATGGAGGCAGTGGACAAAGACAGCGTGTGTGAGACTGAGAGGGTTGGAAAGAGAGAGGGTAAAACAGAGAGGAGGAGAGAGATATCGAGATTGGAAAGGAGTGGGAGAAGATGGTTCGGAGAGAATGTAATAAAGAAGGTGAGAGTAAAAAAAGACAGGGAATGAGAGAGGATTCTGACAGACAGAGGGACGGAAAGATGTCACAAAAGAACGAATGAGTGAGAAGAGTTAGGGGTTTGGAAAAGTTTGGGTGATGGACAGGGTACAGAGAGAACGAGAGAGAGGGAGAGTAAGAGAGGAATGAGAGTGAGAGACAGTAAGACAGAGGGTATGTGAGAAAGGGAGTGAGACAGAGCTAAAGGGGGGGCAGAAAGAGAGAGAGTGAACGGAAAGAGATAGTAGAGGAGGGAGGGGAGAGGGAGATTAAGAGAGGGAGGGGGAGAGAGTGAGAGACAGTGGAGTGAGAGAGAAGGGAGGAGTGAGAGGGTCAGGGATGGAAGGAACAGCTGGACAGAGAGAGTGTGTGAGTGAGCAAGGGTAAAATGTCATAGAAGGTCAGTGAGAGAGAGGATACAGAAGGAGGAATGGTAAGTGACAGAGAAAGAGGTTGAGACGGCGAGCGAGAGGATGAGGGTAGGGTGGAGTGCAAGTGACAGCGAGGGAGACAGACAGACTGAAGTTTAATATCGAGGCTGCAGCAGCAGAACAGATACCAGTTTTGCTGTTTGGAAAAGTCCGGGGACTTGTACCTTCTGCAGATACAGTAGCTCGATCTGATGGCAGATGATTGCAGCTGCAAGTGTTACAGCTAGGCAGCTCAGCTTGTTAATGGGCAAACGCGTTAAAAAGAATGCCACCTAGTGGTCCTAAAGACCAGCATTAAGGAGGATCAGCACACAAGCAACGTTCCTGGCACTCCAAGGGGGAAGAATCTGGGAAAGGGAGATTTAATTCCAATCGTTGGGCGTGGGACACAGAGATTTTTCACCTTGTAATTCAGCGACTTGGAAGGGCAGGAGAAGTTGATGTCATCATCAAAAATGTTGACGTAATTGGTGCAACTGCATGGATGATCCCTTTGAAGGTGGCCTTATAGACAAATTCACAGATTCGCTCAGTGGTCTTGCTGTTGAACTAGCTGGATGTGGAAGAAAATTTGCAAGCATTAGGATTTAACATGACACAGGGATGCAATGCTGACTTAGGGGAACATATAAAGAAATTGATGAGTTGGGGGGAAAACGTCATCAGCCACAGCGTCACCCAGCAGCAGGAATTCAAGACATACATCATTCATAGCGCCTCCAGGCGACAGTGATTAGGGTGAGCAGCACCCAAGGTTGGGGCTGGAGATATATATCAGTTACAGTATCATCCGGTGGCAGTGATGCGAATAAATGTCAGTTATACAGTGACACCAACAGAGGGAATTAATGTGTATATATATAAAAAAACGCATATATCACTCAAATTGCCACCGAGCGGCAGGGATGGCTGCGTGTATATAATGAACAAAGATAGTAGAAACTGCCGATGCTGGGCAATCTAAAATAACAAGATGTAGAGCTGGATGAATACAGAAAATCAAGTGTCCAGACCCGAAATGTCAGCTTTCCTGCTCCTGTGATGCTGCTTGGCCTGCTGTGTTCATCCAGCTCTACACCTTGTTATCTCGTATATAATGAATATAATGAATAGTAGTTCTAGCACCTCCCAGCAGCAGAGCTGAGAATATATATCAGTCACAGTGCCATCTGCCATTGTGTCGAGGATAAATATGATTCACATAGCCATGACAGTGATAAACTGTGGACATGCAGGGATTGGGAGAAAGGATTCAATCCCCATTTGAGTTGCAAACACTGGACTCAGCAAGTCATCATTTACAGCGGATCTCAGCGGGTCATTGGCAACTGCGGTGGTTGTGCCCAGAGAAGTGTCTGTTGGTGGCAGTGGTGGGTCTCTGGGCATTACATGGAGCGGAGATACCTTGCTATGGTATACGTGGAGCATGGAATATAAGAGCAGGGACTCATCGAGGCCCGGGACACCTTGCAGAGACCTTGCAGGTGCCCTGGAACTGTGCTAAAAGACCCCTTGTGCAGTGATGACTACTTATGTAGAATCCATTTATTGTCTTTGTAGCTCCAAATGGTGCAGGATTATTGTAACAAAATACTTTTCACTATGTCTTCCTACATCAGTGGTGGTCAGGCATGTCTGATTGATAAGAGTGATGATCACGAAAAATCTGCACTGGTCCACCCATGTTGATGCTACAGTCAAGAAAATACAATGCTCTACTTCCACAGGAGGATAAGGAAATTCAGCATGCCTATAAAAATTCTTACCAATTTCTGTAGACGCTCCATAGAACATATTTGATTCGGATAGATCATGGCTTGGTACAGCATCTGCTCTGTCCAAGAATGTAATAAATTGCAGACAGTTGTAAACACAGCCCAGTACATCATGCAAGACAGCCTTCCATCCATTGACTACATCTGTACTTCTCACTGCCAACATAATCAAAAACCTCTCCCACCCCGGTTATACTCTCTTCAAACCTCTCCTCAAGAAAAAGATACAAAAGCTTGAACACGGGTACAAACAGATTCAAGAAAAGCTTCTTCCCCTCTGTTATCAGACGACTGAATGTCCCTCTCATATCGTAAATTTAACATTGATGGCGATCTTTTGCACCTTCTCTGCAGCCATAACATTGTATTTTTCGCGCTGTTCAATTATCCTCATGCATTTTGATCTGTCTGTACTGCACACAAAACCAAACTTTTCACTGTACTTATGTACATGTGACAATAACAAATCAAATCAATGAAAATCTATTGGACGATAAGTAAGTAACTCAAATAGCATATCGCCATCTATTGGCAGGGAAGGGTGAGTGTGTGCACCATCTATATCAGTTACAACACTACCCAGCAGCAGAGATGAGGATAAATATTAGTGACAGCGCGAGCCAGGCATTGTGTTGACGATATGTATCAGACACTGCACCACTCTGCGTCAGGGATGAGGATGCTGCCCACTTCCAGCAAATGTTGAGACTGGGCTCTGAAAACATCAGCAGGAAACTTTGTGCTTACTCTTTGCACAGGACTGACTTTGTGAGTCTACTTTCATTCAAATTCAGGCCAGGTAATATCCACAAAAATGAATATAACAAGCATTCTGAATTGCCTCCCTGATATGTGCCCACGGCACCCCTCCACCCTACCCCACCCCGAGTGGGTGCAGTTGCAGTGTTGGACATACCCTGAAAGCTCTGTTAGTGAGAACAGAGAGATGTGAAACCGGTTAGAAGCTCTGACCCCACCCCTACAGCTCCATCTCGAATTGATCAGAATCTCGGCCAGCGAGTTCCACTACATCACAGTCACTGAGCAGAATGAAGACAGCCGTGGCTACAGTCAGTGCACTATCTTGCCGCTCAGATATTGCTCCCCTTTTTCGATACAGCTTCGTGACACAGAGTGAAACCCAGTTCATCTCCAACACTGACTGCAATGATTCAGTTCATTTTTTTCCTTTTTTTGCCAATCTATCATTCATGCTGTCTCAGGATTGTTTCTGAGCCAATTGAGAAATCTTTATCCCATGTAGCAATTGACCAGGACTTTAACGTCTTGAATTAGTGCAGTTTCGACTTGGAAGTATAATCAGACATAGGAACAGGCTCTCTCTGTCTCCATCTCTGGCAACCACCTAGAAATCAATATCCATTTCAAGCCCACCGACTCCCACAGCTACCTAGAATACAACTCCTCCCACCCACCTTCCTGCAAAAATGCCATCCCCTATTCCCAATTCCTTCGGCTCTGCCGCATCTGCTCCCAGGATGAAGCATTCCACTCCCGTGTATCTCAGATGTCCTCGTTTCTCAAGGACAGCAACTTCCTCCCCTCTGTGGTCGAGAACACCCTCGACCGTGTCTCCCGCATTTCCCGCAACTCATCCCTCACACCCCTTCCCGCAATAACAGCCAAAACAGAATCCCCCTCGTCCTCACGTACCACCCGACCAACCTCTGGATCCAACGCATCATCCTCCGACGCATCCGCCATCTGCAATCCGACCCCACCACCAAAGACATTTTTCCCTCCCCACCCTTATCTGCTTTCCGGAGGGACCACTCTCTCTGGGACTCCCTTGTCCGCTCCACACTCCCCTCCAGCCCCACCACACCCGGCACTTTTCCCTGCAACTGCAGGAAGTGCTACACCTGCCCCTACACCTCCCCCCTCACCCCCATCCCAGGCCCCAAGAAGACTTTCCACATCAAACAGACGTTCACCTGCACATCTGCTAATGTGGTATACTGCATCTGCTGTTCCCGTTGTGCCCTCCTCTACATCGGGGAAACCAAGCCGAGGCTTGGGGACCGCTTTGCAGAACACCTACGCTCGGTTTGCACTAAACAACTGCACCTCACAGTCACAATCCATTTCAACTCCCCCTCCTAATCCTCAGACGACATGTCCATCCTGGACCTCCTGCAGTGCCACAACGATGCTACCCGAAGGTTGCAGGAGCAGCAACTCATATTCCGCTTGGGAACCCTGCAGCCCAATGATATCAATGTGGGCTTCACAAGCTTCAAAATCTCTCCTCCCCCTACCGCATCCCAAAACCAGCCCAACTCATCCCCGCCTCCCTAAACTGTCCTTCCTCCCACCTATCCCCTCCTCCCACCTCAAGCCCCACCCCCATCTCCTACCTACTGACTTCATCCCGCCCCCTTGACCTGTCCGTCCTCCCTGGACTGACCTATCTCCTCCCTACCTCCCCACCTACACTCACCTTTACTGGCTCCATCCTCGCCTCTTTGACCTGTCTGTCTCCTCTCCACCTATCTTCTCCTCTATCTATCTTCTATCTGCCTCCCCCTCTCTCCCTATTTATTTCAGAACCCCCTTCCCCTCCCCCATTTCTGAAGACGGGTCTAGGCCCGAAACATCATCCTTCCTGCTCCTCTGATGCTGCTTGGCCTCCTGTGTTCATCCAGCTCTACACCTTGTTATCTCGCTAACTGTGGTGAAATTTGGTTTCTACCTTAGATCGGTGGATTTGTGTGTGTGTGTGTGTGTGTGTGTGTGTGTGTGTGTGTGTTTGTGTGTCCTTCACTCCACGTGCACATCAAACACAGAAAGAAAGGAAAAATATTACATCATTTCGCCCAATAAGTTTGTTCTGCCATTCAAAGTAATCGTGGCTCAAACTTTATCTCAATGTCATTCTGCCTCTCTGCCGTACTCCTCAACACCTGCAGCGTTCTGAAATTTTTTTCTTTCTAAAATATACTCAATGTCTTGGCCTCCACGGCATTTTGTGATGGAGAATTCCACGGGTTCACCATCCTCAGAGTGAAGAAATTTCTACTCATTTCAGTCCCAAACGACCTACTCTGTATTCTGAACTTGTCTCCTCTTGTACTGGTTTCTGAACATGTGTGTTTAAGACAGTGTGTGAAAAAAGTGCGTGAGAACGAGGGAAATCGTGTGTGACTGCATATATGAGAGAGGAAGAGTCGGAGTGAGAATTTGCGGAAAAGAGAGAAAGAGTGAGTGCCTGTGTGGGTGACAGAAAGATTAAAGATGGTGCGTGTGAGAGAGAGAAAGTATGATGGTGTTTGTGTGAATATGTGTGTCAGAGAGAGTGTGAAAAGGAGTGAAAAAGTGTGAAGAGGTGAAAGTGTGTATGACCGACAGGGTGTGTGCCAGAGAGAGTTAGAGAGGTATATGCAAGAGACACAGAGGGTATGTTAGAGAGAAAGTGTGTAAAAGAGAGAAAATGTGAGTCTGTTAGTAAGAGAAAGAATTAGAGAGAGTGAGAGTAAGAGAAAAGTGTGATTGTGTGAATATATGTGTGTGAAAGGATGTGACAGCATGAGTGTGTAAGAAAGTGAAAGCGTGTGTGAGCGCTTAAGGGTGTGTCTGAGAGAGACAGTTAAAGAGGGTATGTGTAAGGAGGTGGAATTGAGAGAAGATGTAAAAAAGAAAGTGTGAGTCTGTTTGTGTGAATATGTGTCAGGTGAGAATGTGAAAAGGAGCGAAAGTGTCTGAAAGGGAGAGG
This sequence comes from Rhincodon typus, assembly GCF_021869965.1. Classification (NCBI taxonomy): domain Eukaryota; kingdom Metazoa; phylum Chordata; class Chondrichthyes; order Orectolobiformes; family Rhincodontidae; genus Rhincodon; species Rhincodon typus. The sequence goes on from NC_063377.1 coordinate 8,380,155, forward strand.
TATGTGTGCGAGAGTTAAAGAAGGTATGTTTCAGAGAGAGTGGCAAGTTAGAGAAAGTGTGCAAAAGATAGGAAGTGTGAGGGTGCGAGTGGGCATGTGAAAATAGAAAGTGTGAATGTGTGTGAGAGAATGACTGTGAAAGAGTTAGAGAGCATGTGTAAGAGAGAGGAAGTTAGACAGAATGTATGGAAACTAGAATGGGTGAGGGTGCATCAGTGAGAGTGTGTGAAGGAATGAAAATAAATTAGAAAGTGAAAGTGTGCGTGAACAAATATATGTATGAAAGTGAGAATATGTGAAGGCGTGAGTGAGTGAAAAACTGAAAGCGTGTGTGAGAGCGCGAGGATGTGAGAGAGTGTAAAAGATGGTGTGTGCAAGTGACAGCGGGGAATTGAGAGAAATAATGTAAGAGAGGGAAAGAGTGTGTGTGAGTATATGTATGTGAGAGTGTGTGAAAAAGTAAATGTGTTGTAAGAGAGGGGGAAGCTTAGAGAGAGAGTGTAAAAGATATAGTGTGTGAATGTGTGTGTGAGTGATTGTGAGACAGTTAGAGAGATTATACGTGAGAGAAGGAGTTATACAAAGTGTGTGAGAAATAGAATGTGTGTGTGTGTGTGAATGAATGAGCGTGAAATGGATAAAGTGTGTGAGACAGAATGATTGAAAATATGTGAAAGAGAGAGAAATTCCCCGTGTGTGAGAGTACGTGTCTGAATGTGTGTGAGGGGGAGTTTTTGTGAATGTCGGAGTAAGTGAGAGAGAAACTGTGTGTGTGTGTGTGTGTGTGTGTGTGTGTGTGTATGCGTGCGTGCGCGTGTGTGAGAACGAGAGAGAAAGAGAGAGACGGGGTAATTTAAGTGTTTAAAAAGGACAATGTGTGTGAATCTACATATCTTTGCATATATATAGGAGGGGTACGTGCCGGTGCTTCGACTGCTTTTTGTCATTTTTGGTCGGAACGCCTTTTTAAATATATAAATAAGTGCCTCCATTGCCTGCAAGGTTTTTCTCGGGCCGATGTCTACACAAAAGCAGTCATTAATCCTTGGCACTTGACAGACCTTCTGGGAGTGGTGGGAGGGGAGGACGCAGAGTGTTGACGCTGATACCCCAACTCCACATGAACATTGATGGTGCTCGAAGGAATTCAGGGATGTGAACATGAAAACATAGAGAGCTGGCACAACCTCATCCTGCTGGTAGATGGAACTGTGAGTGAAGGAGTGATCTGGCAATCACACACACCACACCTCCCCACTGCCTGTCCCCTAAAAACCCTACAATTCCTCATACCCACCTTGTTGAAAGATGCTGTTGAATTTGCTTCCACCTTCCTAGGTCCCAGATCACAATAACTTACTGAATCGAAATGAACTCTCATTTCCGACTAACCCTCCCCTCCCCAAGTTCCTTCCAGTGGGAACAGTCTTCCCTAACTTCCTCTGCCGATGTTCCACATCAGTTTCCCTGACGGATTAGGGACAGATTACTCTGGATGAGTTGGAACAGGGCGACCTTTCCCCACTCCCAGAGAAAGCTCATTGTCCATCACCGAGACTGAGAATAAGTGGGGTGGATGCGGTGGGGGGGGCGCGGGCAAGGGACCGTGTCTCATTGGGAACCTATTGTTAGCGTGAAGGAGGTGGTACGTGAAATGGGATGATTGGCCTCCATGTGTGTATCTGTGTGTGAGTGCCAGTGTGTGAACATACACAGGGCTGAACTCACTGAGTTAAAAAAAAACTTTCATTTCCGACTAACCCTCCACTCCCCTCCCCAATTTGGTTAGTGACCCTGCCTCCAGTGGGAACAGTCTCCCTTAACTGCCTCTGCTGAAATCGTACACCCGTTTACCTGAGAGATTAGGGGTAAATCACTCTGGATGGGCTGGGACAGGACAACGACCCAACAGTATCCCCAACTTCCAGAGAAAGCTCATCATCCATCACCCAGACGCTGAGATTAAGTGGGAGTGGGGAACTGGGAACTCGTTGTTGGTGTGTACAAGGGGTAGGATGAATGGCCGCTGTGTGTGCATCTGTGTCTGTAAGTGTTAATGTGCGAAGATATACAGGAGTGGGCTCGGAAACACAGCTGGGACAGAGACCTCTCTGCGGGTTTCCTGTTTATGGCAGTGAGTGTGCTGTCCCTGGTTCAGGGTGTGTTGTGGACATTGCACCCGCTATCTACTCGTTAAGTTAGTTCACACTGAGTTATAGAGACCAGGACACCAAATTCTGTCAAAATTACAGAGACACTTGGAAAAGGGCTATCATTGACAAGCTCAGTGACAGAATTAGGAGGTTAAACTAATCAGGAGAAATTGACCAGTCTGGGATACGTTTCTCTGGAAAATAGTGAGCCAAGGGACATTACTCGATTGATGTTTTTAAAATTCTGAAACTCAGTAGCGTAGAAAGTTCTGTTTCAGTAATAAACAAAACTAAAGTTGATTAACATGACTGATAAATTCAATTTGTAATCAAGGAGAAACGTCCCTAGGCAGGAAATTATTTAGATTAGCTCCATGGGGACTGGGGAGAATGGGAGACTCACTCCCATGGGGAGTAGGGGAGAAGAGAAGTCTCACTTCCATAGGCAGTGGAAGAGACTGGGGGTGCACACCTGAGGGGAGTAGGGGAAAATTGGAGACTTGTTCCTGAGTGTTGTGGGGAGAATGGGGTATTGATTCCTACAGGGAGTGGTTGAGGTGGACATTATTGATGTACATTCCCATGCCATCATTTGATACCATTCTGTATAATATTGTCACAGTTGTAAATTATCCACTGCCCCACCCAGCCCCTTTCCGTGTTTAATAATGATGGGTAGTAATTTGTGGTACTATCTCATATTTATTCAGAGCTGTGTTTACGCAAAGTTCACCAAGGCAACATGGTCATTGTCTAAGGGGGACGATTGTTAACGAGAGTTAACATACAAAATCCTGAGGACAATTATAGCAGGAAATCCCCACTCTCCAAACAAAACAATTATTTCACCCGCTCCTGATATCCATCAATATTCAGGTTGAACACCAAATACTGACATTGCTGCAATAATCACATTGCAAAACAAAAAAAAAACAATAAAACTCTACATGGCACACAGTGACTTAGCCATGACATTGAATGCCTCAAAGCTGACAGGAGCTGATGGTGTTGAGGAGGGGCGAGTTCAGTGAACCGTGCTTCACACTGCAGGAATATCTGGAACCTTTCTTCCAGTCAGTGGCCGGGACTGTCAGGTAACTGCTCAGGCTGTAACTTTGATCACTGTCTGGGGACACGGCGCTTGTGGTCACTCCACTGTCAGTCTCTTTCCCATCCACACTCCAGAGGACCTGCACAAGGCCCGGCATAAAGCGACTCACCAGGCAGGACAGAGTGGCTGATCCCGTGTCTATTTGTTCCAGCGAAGGAGGGAGCAGAAGGACAGATGGTTTGCGATCATCACTACCTGTGTGGGAGGAAAGAGAGAGAGAGGTAGAGAGAGAGAGAAAGAGAGAGAGAATTATACATATGAATAGGAAAAAAAAACACTCTGACCTATGTGTGTGAAGGAAAATTGCTAATATAAGACTCTGAACTGTGTCTGTGAGGGACAGAGGCCTAAAATTATAAATATATAATACTGTGACTTTATGTATTAGTATGCGTGATAGAGAGAATTATTAATGCCTTACTCTCTGACTCGTGTGTGTGTGGGAGGGACAGACAGCAGAAGGGGCTTATTTCTATACATAACAGACAGAATTTTGTCTTCGAGTGTGTGTGAAACAGAGAAAGACCGAGAGAATCATGGATATATATGTATAAAATAACATATAACATGTTGACCTGTATGTGGGTGTGTGAGAGAGAGAGTAAGAGATCTATTAATATAACTATTCCACCCATCTTTGTAGGAATTATTGAGCTGGCCAGCATTTATTGCCAATCCTTGAGAAAGTATAGTGAGCTTCTTTCTTGAACTGCTGCAGTCCACAATTCCATTTGGGAGGGAATTCAAGGAGTGAGTGAAATAAATAACTACCTGATCTGTGCCGTGATATTGATGTGTGTGCATGTGTGTATGTGTGTGTGTGTGTGTGTGTGTGTGTGTGTGTGTGTGTGTGTGTGT
>NC_063377.1:8385398-8397135 GCF_021869965.1 Rhincodon typus
GAAAGAGATAGGGAGGGGGTGTAGGGGGCTGGAGGGGGTGACAGAGATAGGGAGGGGGTGTAGGGGCTGGAGGAGGTGACAGAGATAAGGAGGGTGTGTAGGGGGCTGGAGGAGGTGACAGAGATAGGGAGGGGGTGTAGTGGATTACAAATCGGTAGCATAAATATACGCGAGAGGCCATTCTGACCGCAGTCCTCTCGCTGTCTTGTTATTGGGGTAAGCTGTCGCTCAGCCCTCTATGCCCGGCTTGAGCCAGACCGTGGCTGGCTGAATCTCCCGTAAAATTCCTTGGTATCTTTCCTGACAGTGTGGAGGGGGCGTGCTGCTACATAAATGCATTCAGAAGGGTTGGGGCAGCCACTTACTGCAGTCATCTGCCGTCTCCCTCAGCCACTGTAACCAGCCATCTCCTCTGGCTGCCATCCCCCGGCCTGGCCCCGTGTTCAGGAAGGCAGCGGCTTGGCACGAAATGAGCGCCCACGTCTCCTCTACCAGGACGCCAGCCCTCGTCCTCATCTTCACCGTCTCCTCGCTCAGACACTCCTGCGTGTTGTCCAGGGTCAGCATCAAGGACTCCCTGAGGTGCCAGGCCACCTGGTGGCCGAAGGAAAGATGGACTGCGTGAGGTGAGAGGGTCCCAACTGCCAGGGGGCGCAATGCCTCCCCTCACATTCCTCTCCCACTCCTAACCAAGGGGCACAATGGGTACCACTGACTGTCAGCCACGACCCTCCGCTGTCTACTCAGGGGGTTGGTTCCATAGGATGCAGACCCCTTGAAGCCCTTTCCCCTTTGTCTGGAGTCCATCTCTTTCCTCCCAGTGCGACTGGATATTTGCTGTTGCCTTGGGGTAGTCATTGGGTTAGAATGCAGCCCCACTAGAATAAAGTCGCTCCCATTGGATTCGAGTCATTCGCACTGGAGTACTGTCTTTCCCACCTGGATTAGAATCATTTCCACTAGGTTAGAGTTATTCTCACTGGAATACAGTCTTTCCCATTGGATTGGAGTCATTCCCACCAGATTACAGCCTTTCCCAGTGGATGTGCGTTATTCCCACTGGATCACTGTCTTTCTCATTGGATGAGAGTCATTCCAATTTTTGAGAGTCATTCCCACTAGATTAAAGTCATTCACATTGGATGAGAACCAGTCACATGGGATTACAGTTTTTCCCATTGGATGAGAGTTATTCCCACTGGATTACAGTCCTTCCCAGTTGATGAGGGTCATTCCCGCTAATTACAGTCTTTCCCATTGGATGAGAGGCATTCCCACTGGATGACAGTCTTTCCCAGTGGATGAGAGTCCTTTTCACTGGACTAAAGTAATTCCCACTGGATGAGAGCCATTCCAGCTGGATAAGAGTCTACCCACTTGGGTAGATGAGTTTTCTGATGGATCCAGTCCTAATGGCACACCCCATCCTCAAACGGAGGTGGGCGTACTGGTGACGCTTTGGACCTGGTGCCAACCCGTGCCATCCAGATAGCAGATCGTGGTGCGAATGGCCTCAGTGCCCTGGCACCAGGGAAGGGGGGAATGGGATGGGAAAGCAGGCAGGGTCCTTCTCTTGTAAGTCATCCAATGGTCCCAGTGCTGGATGCGCCCGGGGATGAGGAATGCCAAGCGTACCCTTCTCTGTAAGAGGGCATCTACACCAGCTGGAGGGAGGAAATTGGGCAAAAGGACACGTTTGCAATGGAAATTTAAGGAAGGGTCTTGCTCCACGTACCTCATCTATCGACAGCTGCAGGATTGGGAACTCTTCTTCCAACTTGTCCAGTCTTTTGGAGGCGAAGGTGTTGGCCGAGGCAACTAGGAGGATGGAGCAAGCAGTCAGTAGCGGGCATTAAAATAAGCCTACCCGCTTTCCTAAGTTAGGGTGCCAGATTTCAGGAGGGAGAGGAGGCCCCAGGAAAGGGTGCCATGCAAATTCACTGGGATGGATCATGGCTGATCTGACATTCCTCCAATCCACTTGACTGTCCTTTCCCCCCATACCCTTGACACCTCTACACGATCAAGAATCTATCTACCTCAGCCTTAAACATATGTAAGGGGGTGAGGTGATGGCCTAGTGGTATTGTCACTAGACTGTCAATCCAGAGACTCAGATAAATTCCAGGGACCCGGGTTCAAATCCCACCACGGCAGATGATGGAATTTAACAATTCAACAAACATCTGGAGTTAAGAGTTTAATGATGACCATGCGTTGATTGTTGGGGAAAAACCCATCTGGTTCACTGATGCCCTTTAGGGAATGAAACTGCCATCCTTACCTGGTCTGGGCCTATGTATGACTCCAGACCCACAGCAATGTGGTTGACTCTTAACTGCCCTCTGGGTAAATAGGGATGGGCAATAAATGTTGCCTGGCCATCAACACCTTCATTGCATGCATGAATTAAGAAAAATAAAGGACTATTTTAATTCATACTAGATCAGCATCTATTGCCCAGAGCTAAACATCAATGATGGGCCTGAAGTCACATGTAGGCCAGACCAGGTTACAATGGCAGTTTTCTTCCCTAAAGGGCATTAGTGAATCAGATGGGTTTTCCCCAACAATCAACAATGGATCCATGGTCATCATTGGATGAGATATTTCTTTTTTCCATTGAATTCACCTGCCATGTCAGGATTTGAACCCAGGTCCCCAGAACATTGCTGGATTAACTGTTCAGAGATAATACCACTAGGCCATCGCCTGCCCGTAGCAAGGAGTTCCAAAGACTGTCAACCCTCAGAAGAAATTCCCTCCTCCACTCAGTCTTAAACCGGTGCCCCTTAATTCTGAGACAATGCCCTCAGGTCCTAGAATCTCCGAATGCGGGGAACATCCTTTCAGCATTGATCCTGCCAAGCCCCTTAAGAAAATGCAAAAGAACTGCGGATGCTGTAAATCAGGAACAAAAACAGAAATTGCTGGAAAAGCTCAGCAGGTCTGGTAGCATCTGTAAAGGAAAAAACAGAGTTAACGTTTCGGGTCTGGTGGCCCTTCCTCAGAACTAAGGCCCTCAAGAATCCTGCCTGAGATCCAGAGAAATGTCCTCACCCAGAGAATGGTCAGCCTGTGGAATTTACAACCACAGAAAGCTGTGGAGGTCAAGTTGAGAAATATATTTATGGCTATGGAGGGGGTGCAGCGGTTTACCAGACTGATTCCTGGATAGACAGGAATTGTGTATGAAGACAGACTGGATTACTTAGGACTGTTATCACTGGAACGTTAGAAGAATGATGGGGGATCTCATAGAAACCTACAAAATTCTAACAGGACTGCTCAGGGGTAAAGGTAGGAAGGGCGTTCCCAATGACAAGGGGGAGCCTAGAATCAGGGGGCTTATGGTCTTAGGGAGATGGGATCGGACTGGGATGAGGAGAAAAGTCTTCACCCCAGAGAGTGGGGAGCCTGTGGAATTCTCTGCCACAGAAAGCGATCGGGGCCGAAACATTGAATGTTTTCAAGAAGGGTTTGGATATAATTCTAAAGGGGAGAAAGCGGGGAACAGGGGACTGATCTGGATGATCAGCTGTGACGGTATTGAATGGTGGAGCAGGCTCGAAGGGGCTGAATGGCCCACTTTTGCCCCGAAGCTCAGGAGAGATTTCCGGAGTGGATTAATGGGCCATCTCATCAAAGGTTTCGAGACACCCAGGCAAACTCAGTGGCCAATCCACACGCACAGCAAGATCCCACGCACAGATCATCTGGGTTCTTTTTTGAGCTGTTGCCCAAGGGAGAAATGTTGACTCCCCAGGACCGTGGGGAGACCCGTTCACCTCGGCCCCAACCCCGCAACTCAAAATTTTGCTCTTCATCCAACAGCAGACCTTGAATCTATTACAAGGGAGTGGGGCTCAAAAATTAGTTGGGGAGGAGTTGGGAAGTGGTGGGGTGTCAACAGGGCATCGTAAGGCACAGAGAAATAGATGATCTTGTTGGGTTCAGGCGCGGATGTCTAGGTGTTTTACACCGTGTTAAGATACAGGCCCACCATTGAACAGACTGGAGGGGCTGACTGGCCAAGTCCAGTGACCTAGATGTTCCACCCACTTAGTGGCTCTGCAGCCTCCAGCAGTTTTATGGCTGGGATGAATTTTCTCTGCTCTTAAGCCCGAACAACGAAAGGAGACAGCATCTATCTTCAATGCAAGACAGATGCCTCCTTTGGTTGGGTTTGGTGCTGAGCTGTTCTTCCTGATCAATAGCATTTCTTTGATGCACACTCTCCACCTCTGTCTCTCTTACTTGCCAAAGAGGACCAGAGCTGAGCTTAGCAATCCAGTCATAGGTACATAGAGTCACACAGCACGGAAACAGACCCTTCGGTCCAACTCGTCCATGCCAACCAATTATCTCAAACTAAATTGTCCCATTTGCCTGCATTTGGCTTCTATCCCTCTGAACCTTTCCTATTCGTGTATTTATTCAAATGTCTTTTAAACGTTGGAACTGTACCTGCATCTACCACTTCCTCTCGCAATTCATTCCACATACGAGCCATCCTCTGTGTGAAGAAGTTGCCCCTCAGGTCCCATTTTAAATCTTTCTCCTCTCACCTTAAACTTACGCCATTGGAGCTTAGACTTAGAATCCCTACAGTGTGGAAACAGGCCATTTGGCCCAACAAGTCCACACCAACTCTCACAACATCCCATCCAGACCCATCCCTCTAGAACCCACCTGATCTACACATCGCTGAACACTATGGGCAATTTAGCATGGCCAATCCACCATAGCCTGCACATCTTTGGACTTGGGAGGAAACCCACGCAGATACGGGGAGAACATGCAAACTCCACACAGTCATTCGATCGAGAGTGGAATCAAACCCAGGCCCCTGGTGCTGTGAGGCAGCAGTGCTAACCACTGAGTCACTACTGCCTATATAATGTGGAAAAATGAGCGGTGATGGTCTTTGGCAGGAAGAACAGAGGAGCCAAACATTCATTAAATGAAGAAAGACTGCAGAAAGCCACAGAAGTGAGGGATTTGGGAGTCCTTGTCCATAAATCACATCCTAGTCCAGCAGGTAGTAGGGAAGATAAATGGACTGTTGCCCCTTTTTATTTTGAAGGGAGTAGAGAACAAAAATGGGGAGGTTTTGCTAGAATTATACAAGGCATTAGTCAGATGATAGCTGGAATACTGTGAAAGGTTTTGGGGCCCCTTATCTAAGGAAAGATAGACTGGAGGGCAGTCCAGAGAAGGTTTGCTCAGCTGACCCCGGGAATGGAAGGACTGTTTGAGGAGGAAAGGTCGAGTAGGATGGGCCTGTACTCATTGGAGTTTAGAAGAATGAGAGGAGACCTGATTGAAATGTACAAGATTCTTAGATGACTTGCCAGGGGAGATGTGGAGAGGTGATTTCCAATTCATAGTCATTGAGTCGTTTGTGAGAAAGTCTAGGACCAGAGGGGCATAATCTCAGAATAAGGGGTCGCCCATTGAAGACCGAGATGAGGAGGAAGTTCTTATCTCAGGGGGGAGTGAATCTGTAGAATTGTTTACCGCAGAGGGCTGTCGAGACTGGGTCATTAAGGGTACTCAAGGCTGAGACAAATTTTTAATCAGTAAGGGAATTAAAGAACAATGAAGGATTAATTCAGACGCACGCAAGAGTAATTTGATGAAATGTACATATCAAATGGCAAAGCAGGCTTGAAGGACCGAGTTTCCATGAGGCACACAGGGTGCTCAATATTTTGTTCTGCAAACACACCACACTGCTGTCTGAAATCCTTCTTTCATCCAGATCCTAAATTACTGGATACACTTCGAGATGACTCGAACGTACTGTTCTGTAATCGTGTGTGAAAGAGTGAGACGGATTAATGAGCTGTTTTAAGGCACTTTGAGGTAGTGAAAAGCTTCCAGTCACAGCCTGTCATTACATATGATTGTTTGTCTCAATGGAGGTGATTGTATCTCAGCACAGTTTAAAGGCTCAGTTTGTTTACTGCCTTTGTGAATTGAAGCTGGGTTAATGCTATTAACTGTTGCCTGACACAGAGCGAGACACAGACTTAAGAAATTTATACAGTTACGAAAGGAGGGCGAGGTGCACAGGGGGACACAAGTATTCAAGGCATCAGCTGTGTTTCAGTGTTAGCGCTCTCCCTCTGAGGCAGGATACGATGAGTTCCATTTCCAAGGTGGAGATTAAAGCAAAAAAACCAGGCCCACTATCTGTGCTGACAGAGCGCCACACCGTTGGAGGGTCAGTGCTGAGGGAACACTATACTGTTTGAGCGTCAGGACTGAGAGAATGTTGCACAGAGGCTAACAATGGGATACTGTCCCTCTGACAGTGCTCACTCCCTCAGTACTGATCCTATGACGGTGTGACATTCCCTCAGACTTGACCCTCCGACAATGCCCATTCCCTCTGCACTGACCCTCCGACAGTGCCTGCTCCCTCAGCGCTGACCCTCCAACAGTGACTGCTCCCTCAGCACTGACCCTTGGACAGTATGGTGCTCCCTCAGCACTGACCCTTCGACAATGCATTGCTACCTCAGCACTGACCCTCCGACAGTGTCTGCTCCCTCAGCAGTGACCCTCCGACAGTGGCCGCTCCCCCAATGCTGACCCTCTGACAGTGCCCACTCCCTTAGCAGTGACCCTCCGACAGTGCCCACTCCCCCAATGCTGACCCTCCGACTGTGCCCTCTGTCTCAGTGCTGATGCTTCGACAGTGCCCGCTCCCTCAGCAGTGACCCACTGATCTTAGCTCCATCCCCTCGAGGCAGAGACGCTGAGGGATTGGCAATATTTGAGGACGCCATTCAAACCCCAGTTCCATGCACTGGCACTCACATTGGTACTCAAAAATGTTTAGGATCGGCTTGGCTCTCCTTACTGCCAGTCCCGTTGCCATCCTCGCACTGGTCTCCAATGCATTGCAGAGTGTAGAGGTCAGCCAGTTGGTCCTCTTGACATCAGAGTAGGTCATCAGCAGAACCTGGGAGGTCGAGTTCATCAGAGGAAGCATCCCAACCCTCCAGATGATGTTAGGCTGAAAGGATGAGGGGCAAGGAAAAGCCAAACAGCAATCAGTAACACCCGGATATGAGGAAATCCAACCTTCTCTCTGCAAGCTGTGAGTTGTTGTTGTGGTATTTTACTGTCAATAGAGATTTCCTATGTAAACATGTCACGCTGTAATTACACCCTTTTACCAATGGCGGCACTGTAGCTGCTATCACCATCCTCCAAAACCTTTCATGCCTCCTATATAAAGACGAGCAGGAGCTTGTTCTGTGCGTGGCTCTTTTCTAGCTATCAGTCCCAACTAAAGTGGAGGGAGTGGTGTGAAGAGAGCTTTACTCTGTATCTAACCTTGTGCTGACCCTGTCCTGGGAGTGTTTGATGGGGGCGGCGTGGGGGCAGTGTAGAGAAAGCTTTACTGTACATCTAACCCTGTGCTGTCCCTGTCCTGGGAGTGTTTGATAGGGGAAGCAGTGTAGAGGTAGCTTTACTCTGTATCTAATCCTGTGCTGTCCCTGTCCTGGAAGTGTTTGATGGGGGAGGGGTGGTGGATGACGGTGTAGAGGAAGCTTTAGTCTGTACCTAATCCTGTGCTGTCCCTGTCCTGGGAGTGTTTGATTGGGGTGGTGGGGGGGGGAAGGGAGACAGCATAGAGGGAGCTTTACTCTGTATCTAACCCCGTGCTATCCCTGTCCTGGGAGTGTTTGATGGGGGAACAGTGTAGAGAGAGCTTTACTCTGTATCTAACTCTGTGCTGTCCCTGTCCTGGGAGTGTTTGATGGGGTGGACAGTGTAGAGAGAGCTTTACTCCGTATCTAAGTCCGTGCTGTCCCTGTCCTGGGAGTGTTTGATGGGGGGACAGTGTCGAGAGACATTTACTTTTTGTTAGAGTTGACAAAGTTTGATCTTCAGGACAGGGTGTCTATTTTTATTGCATTCCTTCATGTGCAGGCTGACTTGACCTCATAAATGAATCTAATTCTACTGCATCATGTTGACGTGGCAGGTTTGGTTCAGTTTCTGGTTAGCGGTAACCCCCAGGATGTCGATAGTGGGGGAATTCAGTGATGGTGACATCACTGGAGCTGGGATGGCTGACCTCCAACAACCACAGCCATCCTCTTTCTTGTCAGGTATAGCTCCAATCAGTGTAGATTTTACCCTCTGTTTCCTATTGGCTCCTGCTTTGCTCAGTCCCCTCGATGCCACACGCAGTCAAATCTTTTATTGGTTCGTGGGATGTGGGCGAAGCTGATTGGGCCAACATTTATTGGCCATCCCTAATTTCCTGGAGGGCGGTTTGGGGTTACCCACTTTTCTGTGGGTCTGGAGTCACGTGTGGGCCAGACCAGGTAAGGATGACAGATTTCCTTACCTAAAGGACATTAGTGAACCAGATGGGGTTTTAATGATATTCAACAGTGCTTACATGGTGGCCATTAAATTCGCTTTTCATATTTTCCAAACAACCTGTTCAGTGATGTTATTACACACCCCTGGAGCAAGTGGGACTTGAATGCAGGCCTCCTGGCCCAGAGGTAACACTGAGCCACAAGAGGGTCCTACAGATTAGTTTTTTTAACCTATTTTTCTAATCAACCTGTTCAGAGATGTTATTATACACTTCTGGATCAGGTGGGACTTGGACCTGAGCCTCTCAGCTCAGGAGTAGGGACAATACCACTGTGCCACAACAGGGCCCTACAGATTAGTTTTTTCTTCCAGTTTTTTTTTAAAATTCACATGTCACCATTTACCATGGAAGGATGTGGTTGAGGTGTGCAACATTCTGAGGGGCGTAGTGTAGATAGGGAAAAAACATTTCACCCCGACGTACAGAAGTCAATAACCAGGGGCCCCAGTTTCAACATAAGCAGAGGGAGGTATAGAGGGGATTTGAAGAAAAAAAATTCATCCAGAGGGCAGGGGAGGGTGGCAGGTAACTGGAACTCATTGCCTGAAAGGATGCTAGGAGCTGGAAAATTTAAGAAGTATTAAGGTGACCACTTGAAACACCATAGAGTACAAGAGTATGGGGCAAGTGCTGGAAAATGGAATTAGTAGAGATAGACTGGCACAGACACAATAGACCAAAGCACCTCTTTCTTACATCTCACCAGAACTGAACCTCGTGTTTTGGCTCTACATCACTCTCCTCCCACATCGCCCCATCAATTTATTCTTCAATTGCTTCCTTCCTCAGGTATTATTTAATCAACTTTTCCTCCTGGCACTCCACACTTAATGCATTCATTCTACTCCTAATGTGTTTATAGAGTGTGGGCCTTGAACCCATTTGGGGAGGTCATGGTGAGGTGGAAGGGTACAGACATACCTGAGCAGCTCTGTTGGACGGTCTACTCATGATCATTGCAGAAACGCAGGGCTGTAAGCAGAAGACTCCGTTAGAGACAAACCCAGTGGCTGCATTGTTAAACAAACTTGTCTTCCACATCAGAGGGAACTGTGCACGGCTGCCTTCCGCCACTCCAAATCATCGCTTGCCCCTCAGGAAGAAGGCACGAGCTGCTCGCTGTGTTGTTGTGATGGAACTTGCCCACTTCAGAGGGCAGACCCCATGATGTAGGCTGTTCAGCCCCTCCAGTCTGCTCCACCAATGAATGAGATCATCCTCAAATCCCACTTTCCTGCCTTTTCTCCCCAAACACTCGATTCCCTTCCTGATTAAAAATCTACCTATCCCTGCCTTAAATGTACTTAATGACTTTTGCGGAAAAATTCAGCAGATTCACTCCTCTCGGAGAAGAGAAATTCTTGCTCATGTGGAGGAGGTGATAGAGATACGGAGTAAGTAGGGGCTGGACAGTTTACAGAGAAAGGAAGGGGTGTAGTTAGAGATAGTGAGGAATGTAGGGGCTGGAGGAGAATACAGATAGGAGGGGTGTAGGGGCTGGAAGAAGTTACAGAGATAGGATGGGGTGTAGGGGCTGGAGGAGGTGACAGAGATAGGGGGTGTGGGGGCTGGAGGAGGTGACAGAGATAGGAGAGGGGTAGGGGCTGGAGGAGGTGATAGAGGTAGGGAGGGAGAGGGGTTGCAAAAGTTACAGAAAGGGAGAGGTGCAGGGGCTTGAGTAGAGACAGAGATAGGGAGGGGGTGTAAGGGCCGGAGGAAGTGACAGAGATAAGGAGGGGATTTAGGCACTGGAGGAGCTAACTGAGATAGGAAGGGACTGTAGGGGCTGGAGGAGGTGACGGGGGCGGGTGTACGGAGGTTGGAGGAGGTGGGAGATAGGGAAGGGGTGTAGGGGGCTGGAGGAGGTGAGAGATATAGGGAGGGGGTGTAGGAGGTGAGAGAGATAGGGAGGGGGTGTAGGGGGCATGAGGAGGTGTCAGAGATAGGGAGCGGGTGTAGGGGGCTGAAGGAGGTGACAGAGATAGGGAGGGGTTGTCGGGGGCTGGAGGAGGTGAGAGAGATAGGGAGGGGGTGTAGTGGGCTGGAGGAGGTGACAGAGATAGTGAGGGGGTGTAGGGGGCTGGATGAAGTGACAGAGATAGGGAGGGGCTGGTAGAACGTAGGTGTATGAAAAGTTTAAAATCATGAAACTGGCTGACTGGAAGCCAGCAATGATCAACGATCAGTTGGGGGAGGGGGTTAATAGGGAAACAGGGTCTGGAACAAGTGAAGATGTGTGCAGCAGAATTCTGAATGACCTCCGGGTTGCAGAAGGAGCAAGGAGACACGACCAGCCGGGAGTGAAAAGGAATACACGAGCCGGTGATAACGCGAACATGGAGTGTTGCAGCAGCAGGTGGGGCTGAGATATGAGGCTGCAATGAATGCCAAGCCAGTGCAGGCCATTCAGCCCATCAAACCGTTAGGATCCAATGAATCCCCACTCACCCCACCCCTCCCCTGTTGTTTTCTTCCTCAGCCTTCGTCCTCCTCAGGAGTCCATCCAGTGCTAATTTGAAACCTGGGAGACAGACGGTGGCAGAGAAGTGTTAGAATTCGAAGAGGTGAAAAACAGCTGGGGGAAAGTGAAATACAAACTTACCGATGGTGTCCACAGAGCCGATCCCAAAGTGACGTAGACACTCGGAAACCTCTGACGGCTGAGCGAGGCTGATCAGTTAATCGCTGAGAACTAACTAACACTGAAGCAAGCATCAGCCTGTCCAGGGTGGGCAACTGGGCGAGGGCTCTTGCCTGTCAAACCAAATGCAGCTCAAGGATTGGCGGAACAGTCTGCGTTAGGAAACCCAATGCAGCGTTTGGAAAAGTCACTTCGCTCCATGCTCCAGTCCACCAGAGACAGAACAAATAAATCCTATGTCACCAGTTCGGTTTGTCAGTCACAGTCACAAGCTGCTGCACTCCCATTAACCCAAAGGCAAACTTTTCGCTTGTATTCGATCTCCCATTGGCAGAACGTACAATCCTTTCAAGGTTTAAGATGAGGAAGGCTGTGTACAATTAGCTGCAGAACCAAAATCATCCTGGTTTCAGAAGGAAAACAGTCAGGGTTTTGTTGTGCTGGATTGGGATATTACAGTTGAGCAGCACATGATTGTCCTTATATAAGCAGCAGCTGTGGGTCGCTCAGTAGCAGTCTCCCTGCTGAGTCAGGAGGTTGTGGATTCAAATCCCACTCCACAGTCTCTGACCTAACCTAGGTCAGGGCAGGCAGTTCTTGTGGTGACGGAGCGCCACACTGTTGGAAGGTCAGCGTTCAGGGAGTGCTGCACTGTCAGAGGGTCAGCGCTCAGGGAGTGCTGC
>NC_063377.1:8397635-8410954 GCF_021869965.1 Rhincodon typus
CTCTGTCACCTCCTCCAGCCCCCTCCACCCCCTCCCTATCTCTGTCATCCCCTCCAGCCCCTCACTATCCTGGTCACGTCCTTTACCATTAGTTGTTGTGCATTTTGGTTTCAGGAGAAGCCCAGTTGGTTTCTGGTGCTGAAATTGAGTCTATTTTTGACAGTCTCCTTCGGCCACCGTTGAGGGGTTCTGACTCAGTGTTCCCTTGTGACTAATTTGCATAGTTTTGGAAGATGCCGGTGTCCGCGGATTTGAGAGGGATATCCCAGCGGAGCCCGGTCTCTACCTGAGGGTGCAGTGCCTCACACTGAAGGTTCACTCCCGCTTGTACCAGAGAGTGCTCCTGTATTCCCAGAGAGCTCAGGAAGTGGCCCTGACTGACATCCTGTTGTTGATGGAGCTATTTGACTGGGTGAGTCCTCCCTCTTCGCTCTCCCTGCCACCCCACCCCACCCCGGCCACAGACAGAGCACAGATCTGTTGCTGGCAGAACCCACACTCAGGCTGTTTCATCAGCCCCTCACTCTCAAAGTACCACTCCACGTCTCTAACCCAAGCCCTCAGAGACTGCATGCCCTTTCTAGCCACAGATCCTCACCACCACCTTCCGTCTTTCTCTCTCTTTTCCCTACTGTCTCTTTCCACTGTGTTCTACCGCCCAATCTCTCTCATTCTGTCTCTCTTTCTTTGTCCCTCTCTTTCTGCCTCTTTCTTTCTCTCTCCTTCTCTCTCTCTGTCTGTCTCCTGTGTTCTCTGTCTCCCACTTTCTCCTTTTGTCGTTGTCTCATTCTTTCTCTCTTTCTTGCTCTCCGTTTCTTTGTGCCGCTGTGTCCCTCTTTCTCCGTGACTTGCTCTCTCTCTCTATTGCCTTTGCTCTTTCTCCCTCACCCTCTCTCTCTCTCACACTGTGTCCCTCTCACTTTATTGTTCTGTTCCTCTCTAGTCTGCCTCTCTCTCTCACAGTGTCTCTCACTCACTCTCGCTCTGTCTGTATGTGTGTTTCTGTCTGTCTCTCCTTCCTTCACACTCTCCCTCTCTCTACCTCTCTGTCTCTCTCTTTCTCTGTCTCCCTCTGTGTCTTTCTGTGTGTCTCCCTCGCACTGTCTCTCTCTCTCTCTCATTCTCCCTCTTTCTAAGTCTGTCTCTCTCTGTCTCTCTCTCTTTCTGTCTCTCTCTCTCTGTCTCACTCTGTCTCTCCTTCTCTGCCACACTCTGTCTCTCACTCACTCTTGTTCTGTCTCCCTCTCTCTCTCTCACTCTCCTTCTGTCTGTCCCTCTCCCTCTTTCTAAGTCTCTTTCTCTCTCTCTCTCTCATTCTGTCCCTCCTTCTCTGCCACACTCAGCCTCTCACTCGTTCTGTCTCCCTCTCTCTTACTTTCCCTCTCTCTCTCAATCTCCCTCTGTGTCTGTCTGTCTCTCTTTCGCTCTGTCTCCTTCTCTGCAAACAGTCTCTCACTCGCTCTCGTCCCGTCTCCCACTCTCCCTCGCTCTCCCTCCTCCTAGCTGTCCGTGTGTCTCTCGCTCTCTCCCTTTCTCTGTCTAACTCTATCTCTCTCTCTTTTCTGTCTCTCTCTCTCTCTCCCTGTGTCTCCATCTTGCTCTGTCCCTCTCTCCCCTAAATGTCAAACCTGCAATGTAAGATATCTCCTCTGTGTCTCCCTCCCACATGAAGAATATCACAATCTGTGTCACCCAAACTAATATCCCACTTCCGGGAAAGAAATCCACAAGCTGGAGATTGGGGGGGGTGTGCGGGGAGAAGGAGCTATTGACAAACAAATGGCTGATATGCCATGAGGGGCATCACACTCTGATCCCTGCAACTCAAGTTCATGTTTGTCAGAAGAGAGGTGAAGAACATTTCTGTCTAAAAGAGACAATCCCCGACAAAGCAGAGGAAATTTGATTAATGTCAGGTTTCAATCATGGGGTCTGAAGAGGTTTTTATAGATGCTATCATCCAGACAGCTGTTGCAAGTCTGCAACAAGTCCACTGATAGGACACTGATAAAGATCAATCAGGGAGGTTTTCTGTGTTTTTAGCACACTGTTATCGTGAGTAACATCTGCGTTCTGATCTAATTTCCCTCTCTTCATCACGTACACACTACGGTGGCAACAACGACTGTGCATTGCAATAGCCCCCTGTAACACCAGAAAAGATCTCCAGGCACTTTGCAATTGGACACAGTCTGTCCCCGAGGGACAGGTCAAGACACAAGGGGATGGGTGTCACATATTTCGCTTGGGGTGCGGGTGGGGTGTGGTCAGTTTTAAGAAGTGGCTAAAGGCAAGAGAGGGGGAGGGAGAGAGACGGGGAGAGAGCAGCAAGGCGGAGAGGTTTAAGGAGAAAATTTTCAGGCTTCCCACAGGGAGTGGCGGGATAGAATGGTGGACTCTCTCCCACAGGGAGTTGGGGGAGAATGGGGAGTGGGGGGGGGATTGGGGGATTTGCTCCCACGGGGAGTGGGGGGGGGAGAATGGGGGGCTTGCTCCCACAGGGAGTTGGAGGAGAATGGGGGACTCACTCCCGCGGGGAGTGGGGGGGGTGGGGTAGAATGGGGGACCCACTCCCGCGGGATGGTTGTATTTTCATTTGAGTCTCTCGCTGTCCAACCCGGCTGTCCCTGTGTAATGACCTTCCCTCCATCAGAAGTGGGGATGTTCGCTGATGATCGCACAATCTTCAGCGCCATCTCCACTCCTCAGATGCTGAAGCATTTTATGTCCAAATGCAACAAGACCTGGGCAATATCCAGGCTTGGGAAGACAAGGGCTGCACATATTTCTGCCACATAAATGCCAGACAATGACCACAAGAGACAATCTAACCATCACCCCCTAACATTCAATGGTGTTACCATCACTGAATCCCCCCCCCCCCATTATCCACATCCTCGATGTTGCCATCGATCCAAAACTCGACTGGACCAGCCATATAAACACAATGACTACGTGAGCAGGTCAGAGGCTGGGAATACTGCAGCACATGACTCACCTCCTGCCTCCCCGAAACTCTGTCCACCATCGACAAGGCACAAGGCAGGAGTGTGAGGGAATGCTCCCCACTTGCCCCAGATGGGGGCAGCTCCGACAAACTCTCGAGAAGCTCGACACCATCCAGGGACAAAGCAGCTCCCCCCCCCCCACAGCTTGGATTGGCACCACATCCACAAGGACCCACTCCCCCCGCCACCGACGCTCAGTCGCAACAGTGTGTACCGTCTACAGTGACTCCCTAAGGCTCCTTAGACAGCACCTTCCAAACCCGGGACCTCTACCCCCTAGAGGGGCAAGGGCAGCAGGTACAAGGGAACACCAGCCCCCTTCAAGTTCCCTTCCGAGCTGTTCACTATCCCGACTTGGAAATACATCGCTGTGTTTTTCTCATTGTTGCTGAACTTGTAGGCTTTTGTGTTTGTAGGTGGGGTGCCAATAAAGTGGACTGCTTTGTCCTGGATGGTGTATTGATATTTGGCTGGGTCCAGTTCAGTTTCTGATCAATAGTAAACCCCAGAAGGTTGACTGTGGAGGACTCTGTGATGGTAACGCCATTGAATGTTAAGGGAGCGATGGTTAGATTCTCTCTCAATGGTAACCCCTGGGATGTTGATAGTGGGGGGCGGCGTTCAGTGATGGGGAGGCGATGGTCTGGGGGTATTAACACTGGACTGTTAATCCAGAGACCCGGATAACATTCTGGGGACCCGGTTCAAATCCCGCCAGGGCAGATGGTGGAATTTGAATTCAATAAATATGTGGAATTAAGAATCTTATGATGACCGTGAATCCATTGCCGATTGTTGGAAAAACCCATCTGGGTTCACTAATGTCCTTTAGGGAAGGAAACTGCCATCCTTACCTGGTCTGGCCTACATGTGAGTCCAGACCCACAGCAATGTGGTTGACTCTGAACTGCCATCTGGGCAATTAGGGATGGGCAATAGATGCTGCCTAGCCAGCGATGCCCTCAGCCCATGAAAGAATAAAGAAAAGCCCTCAGCCCATGAAAGAATAAAGAAAATAAATTCACCATTGAACGTCAAGGGGGCGGTGGTTAGATTCTCTCTCAATGGTAACCCCCAGGATGTTGATAGTGGGGGGATTAAGTGATAGTAACACTATCGAATGCCAAGGGACAGTGGTTAGATTCTATCTCAATGGTAACCCCCAGGATGTCAAGGGCCCTGCCACCCCCAACCCACAATATGGCACAAGAGCCCAGTGCCCAAAACCTCCTGGAAAATACTGTGGGAAAAATGGAACAGCGAACATGCAGCATCGTCTGGGCCCAGTCCTTCCTGGGACCTAATCCACCACGGGTGAAATCAAGGCCAAAGGGAGGTTGCCCTGGCAATGGGGCCTAGTCAGAAAGGCTCGGCCGGGCTGCCGCAGTTTTCAGAGGAGCCAGAGTGGGCAGCCTCCAACAAATCGCTCGCATTCGAGCTACAAACTGAACTGCTCTCACAGCTCCCTTCCTTTCCCTCCGAACCATCTCTGTTTTCTCGCTGTTTGTTTTGACAGCTTAGTTTATTTTTACACTGTGCGCTCGGCCAGAGTCAGGCAGTCCCACGATCGCCGATGACCAGCTTCGTCACAGTGCAGAATCGCACAGAACGATCCAAATACTGAGAACCTGACAGCAGAACCAAAAGGTGGCACACAACATGAGGCCATTTGGCCCATCGTGTCTGTGCTTCCTTTTTGAAGGAGTTATATCAGCTGCCTCCGCCTGACCCTTTCCCCCACAGCCCTGTGAGATTTATCCTCTCCAGGTATACCCTGTCCTTTTCATAGTTTCTGTTCAATCTGCACTGTCAGAGGGTCAGCGCAGAGGGACCGGGCACTGTCAGAAGGTCAGTGCAGAGGGAGTGGGCACTGTCGGAGTGTCAGCGCAGAGGGAGCGGGCACTGTCGGAGGATCAGCGCTGAGGGAGTGGGCACTGTTGGAGGGCCAGCACTGATGGGACCGGGCACTGTCTGGGGGTCAGCACTGATGGGAACGGGCACTGTCAGAGGGCCAGTGCTGAGGGAGCGGGCACTGTTGGAGGGTCAGCGCTGAGGGACAGGGCACTTTAGGAGGGTCAGCGCTGAGGGAGCGGGCACTGTCTGAGGGTGAGTGCTGAGGGAGTGGGCAATGTCGGAGGGAGGGGGTGTAGGGGGCTGGAGGAGGTGACAGAGATAGGGAGGGGGTGTAGGGGGCTGGAGGAGGTGACAGAGATAGGGAGGAGGTGTAGGGAGCTGGAGGAGGTGACAGAAATAGGGAGGGGCTGTAGGGGGCTGGAGGGGGTGACAGAGATAGGGAGGGGGTGTAGAGGGCTGGAGGAGGTGACAGAGATTGGGAGGGGGTGTAGGGGCAGCAGGAGGTGACAGAAATAGGGACGGGGTGTAGGGGCTGGAGGAGGTGACAGAGATAGGGAGGGGTTTTAGGGGGCTGGAGGGTGTGAAGCAATGTGGCGTTGCAAGATGAGACTGGGTGGTGCTGGTTTAGGGAGTTAGTGGGTGAACCTACCAGAGCGTTGAGGATGTTGATGAGGAACAGCACCAGGAGAGTGGCCAGCTCGCTGAGTTGAGAGAGCAGCTGGAGGCCGAGCCTGAAGGAGTGCCCTCCGAAGGATAGTCCGAGACTCCAGGCTGAGGAGGCCATTCTCGCTGCTTCAGAGAGACAACCCAGCAGCACGGCCTGCAGGCCCGCAAGGTGCTTGGTCACTGAGACTGAAAGGCCGAGCAGCGACTGGAAGGAACAGTCCAACACCGAGAAGGCCAAGGATGCTGTGAGCTGGGGAGGAGACACATACACACAAACTCAGCGTTAGACCAGCATCAACCATCCCTTCCACTCAGCAGTAACAGGCCGTGGTCAGCTCCAGGGGTCACTACAGGAGCACTGTACCCTGCATCTCATCCCATGCTGTCCCTGGGTGTGTTTGATGGGGGGAACAGTGTAGAGGAAGCTTTACTCTGTATCTAACCCCGTGCTGTCTCTGTCCCTGGGCGTGTTTGATGGGGGGGGGGGACAATGTAGAGAGAGCTTTACTCTGTATCTAACCGCATGCTGTCCCTGTCCTGGGAGTGTTTGGTAGGGGGACAGTGCAGAGGGAGCTTTCCTGCATGTCTCACCCCATGCTGTCCCTATCGTGGGAGAGTTTGATGGCGGGGGTGAGACAGTGTAGAGGGAGCTTTACTCTGTATCTAATCCCATGTTGTCCCTGTCCTGGGAGAATTACTACCAAGCTACCACGGCAGAAACAGGCCTTTTGGCCCCTCTGCTCTGGAATTTCTGTTCCACACAATTCCCACCTTCCCCCAATCTTACCGTTCAGTGTTGATGTTCATGGGACGGTGTCAGAAACTTTACACAGAGGGGAACGGAAGTCTAGAACTTTCTCTCCTGTCAAAATGGCTGCCTTTGTAGGGGTGTGGCACCAATTGGAAATGTCTAAATTGAGTTACAGAGCCAAGGTGGGGATGGAGGGACATCAGCCAAGATTGAGGAAGGGGCTGAATGGCCTCCTCTTGTTCCTGTATAACAGCTCGAGGAGAAGGGGGCTGAATGGCCTCCTATTTCTGCGTAACAGCTCGAGAAGGAGGGGGGCTGAATGGCCTCTAGGTCCTGTGTAACAGGCTCAAGAACAGGGCTGAATGGCCTCCTGTACCTGTGTAACAGGCTCGAGTACGAGGGGGTCTGAATGGCCTCTTGTTCCTGAGTAACAGGCTCGAGTGAAGGACCTGAATGGCCTCCTGTTCCTGTATAACAGGCTTGAGTGAAGGACCTGAATGGCCTCCTGTTCCTGTATAACAGGCTTGAGTGAAGGACCTGAATGGCCTCCTGTTCCTAAGTCCTAATGAGTGACTAAATGAATTCATAACAGACTCAAACCATTAACACCCGCTGAGTTTTTCCACCAATTTCTGGTTGTATTTTAACTGCATTAGAGAGTTTGCTTTGAGCAGAGCCGTTGTGGCTCAGCTCACAATTAGATCACAGCCAGAGACAGTGGGACCCAGGCACATGGACGACCTTAATGCTCTTGTTATTCAGTAACGGGAATCAAACCCTGAATTCCCATGACTGACTAAAAATCTCAGCCTTAAACAACGGTAAAGGATTCCTCAGATTCATTCCACTCGGAGCGAAAAAATTCCTCCCCATCTCCCTCTTCAATGTGCGACCCCTTTGTTCTGAGATGGTGCCCCTCTGGTTCCTAGACTCTCCCACACAAGGGGGAACACCCTTTCCACGTCTCCCCTGTCAATTTCCCACCCCGGAGAATACTGTCAGTTTCAATAAGGTCGCCTCTCATTCTTCTAAACTCCAAACAGTACCGGCCTCAACATACCCAACCTCTCCCTCATCAGACAGTCCCTCCATCCCTGGGATCAGCAGAATGAACCTTCCCTGGACCCCGCTCCAGTATCAACCTACCTTACTTGGATCCGGGATTCTGAGGTAGCTCTATTGGTGTCCTGCTGTCCCTGACTTAGGAGGGGGGCTGAACGGCCTCTTGTTCTGTGTGTAACAGGCTCAAGGATTGGGGCTGAATGGCACTGTACAGACCCTCCACTCCCTCCCTATCTCTGTCACACCCTCCAGCCCCCACCCCCCCTCCCTATCTCTGTCACCTCCTCCAGCCCCTACACACCCCTCCTTATGTCTGTCACATCCTCCCCACCCCCCATTCCTGTCGCCCCACCATTGCGGGGGGCCATGCCTTCAGCTGCCACGGTCCCTGAGCTCTGGAATTCCCTCCCTAAAACAACTCTGCCTTGCCAACGTGTTGGCTGTCATATAAATGCAGGGTGTTTGTTGCTCCTGGTTGTGTAAGCAGCCTGCACGTGTCCCCTTGGATACAGGAGCCTCGTGTGGCATTAGCTACGATCGATGAGAATGGGATTAGTCAGACAGTGATGGACTGAGGTAGTAGCAGTTCCTAGTGAGGGATGAGGAAGTGATTCAGTTAGAAATGACAGAATTCACCCAAACTTTCCATCAGAGCCTTCAACACATGCTACCTGCATTCACATAGCGCCTTTCAAAGATGCAGAAGTGATCCCCCACCCCCGGGCATGGGGTTTTGGGGCACTGGACAAAAAGCCCTATGTCGAAGAATTTGATATTAAGGGCCACCTTCAGGAGCAGGGCTGAGAGGAGGTGTGGTCCACCAACGTATACACAGCAAGCTCCCACAAGGTGTAATGTGATAGGGGGTCCAGACTGATGTGTTAGTGAGGGGATATGCATTTGCCCCAGGTCGCTCCGAGCAGAGGGTCCAGGTGCCAACCACCACTAGCGTACACCAATGCTGTAATGTTTACGCTGGTTGCGTGTCAATTAGGTCCGTCCGAGCAGGCTCTGAGGGGTTCAGGGAGTCAACTGAAGGATGGCATCTGCGATGGCTCAAGACCCCCTCAGCGCTGACCCTCCGACAGTGCCCTCTCTCTCAGCACTGACCCTCCGACAGTGCCTGCTCCCTCAGCGCTGCCCCTCCGACAGTGCCCGTTCCATCAGTGCTGACCATCAGACAGTGCCCGTTCCCATCAGCACTGGCCCTCCGACAGTGCCCGCTCCCTCAGCACTGGCCCTCCAACAGTGCCCGCTCCCTTAGCATTGACCCTGCGACAGTGCCCGCTCCCTCAGCACTGACCCTCCGACAGCGCTCGTTCCCCCAGCAATGACCCTCCGACAGTGCCCGCTCCCTCAGCACTGACCCTCCGACAGTGCCTGCTCCCCCAGCACTGACCCTCCGACATGCCTGCTCCCTCAGCACTGACCTCGGAGAGTGTCTGCTCCCTCAGCACTGACCCTCCAACAGCGCCCACTCTCTCAGCACTGACTCTCCACCAGTGCCTGCTCCCTTAGCATTGACCCTGCGACAGTGCCCTCTCCCTCAGCACTGACCCTCTGACAGCACCCGCTCCCCCAGCACTGACCCGCCGACAGTGCCTGCTCCCTCAGCACTGACCCGCCGACAGTGCCTGCTCCCTCAGCGCTGACTCTCCGACAGCGCCCGCTCCCTCAGCGCTGACCCTCTGAAAGTACCCGCTCCCTCAGCGCTGACCCCCCGGAGTGCCCGCTCCCTCAGCACTGACCCTCCAACAGTGCCCATTCCCTCAGCACTGACCTGCCGACAGCGCCTGCTCCCTCAGCGCTGACCCTCCGACAGCGCCCGCTCCCTCAGCACTGACCCTCCGACAGTGCCCGCCCCCTCAGTGTTCACACTCTGACAGTGCCCACACTCTCAGCACTGACCCTCCGATAGTGCAGCGCTCCCTCAGTGCTGACCCTCCGACAGTGCCTGCTCCCTTCAACAGGTCCTGGTATGTGTGCCCCAAGTTTGGAGTCGGGCGTGAACACACGACCTTCTGAGCCAGAGCTGAGATCAGGGGTGACCCACACCTTGAACAAACCACTGCCCAATGAGGGGGAGGGACGTATCAGAGAGGACTAGGCACTTACAGACAGGAAATAACCAGGGAGGCTGGAGCCTATGCATGCAATGACTCAGATATTGGATTGTAGGTACAAATAACACCCTCGGAATTTTAGGAATTCCCAATGTGCCACTGAAAACATTTCTGGAATTTGTCAGATACCAGTGTTCCTGCTTAATGCCGGGGGTCATCAATGCCAGGAGCGTCTGGGAGTTGAAAATGACTGCTCATCAAAACACGAGAGTGTTTATTATTTCATAGTTTCAACAATTTTGCTCTTGGGGAGACACTGGGCTCTGGAGCCACTGATTGGCTGTGGGGGGCAGGATGTGGTGGGCCAATGACCAATGGAGTGGGAGCAGGGGTGGGAATGTGGGGAGGTGGTCTTAGGGGGAAAGGGCAGGGAGGCATATAATTGAGCCTGGGCAGTGCCTGCTCCCTCAGCATTGACTCTCTGCCAGTGCCCACTCCTCTCAGCACTGACGCTTCGACAGCGCCCGCTCCCTCAGCATTGACCCTCCGACAGCGCCCGCTCCCTCAGCACTGACCCTCCGACAGCGCCCACTCCCTCAGCATTAACCCTCCAACAGCGCCTGCTCCCTCAGCACTGACCCTCCGACAGCGCCCACTCCCTCAGCATTGACCCTCCGACAGTGCCCACTCCCCCAGCACTGACCCTCCGACCGTGCCCGCTCCCTCAGCACTGATCCTCCAACACTGCCTGCTCCCCCAGCACTGACCCTCCGACATGCCTGCTCCCCCAGCACTGACCCTCTGACATGCCTGCTCCCTCAGCACTGACCTCGGAGAGTGCCTGCTCCCTCAGCACTGACCCTCCAACAGCGCCCACTCTCTCAGCATTGACTCTCCACCAGTGCCTACTCCCTTAGCATTGACCCTGCGACAGTGCCCTCTCCCTCAGCACTGACTCTCCACCAGAGCCCGCTCCGTTAGCACTGACTCTCGGACTGCGCTGCATTCTTCCGCACAGACCCTCTGACAATTCCCGCTCCCTCATCGCTGAGCCTCTGACAGTGCCTACTCCCTCTGCGCTGACCTTCTGACAATGCAACGCTCCCTCAGCACTGACCCTCTGGCAGTGCCCACTCCCTCAGCACTTACCATCTGACAATGTAACGCTCCCTCACTTTGTAAAAGGTGTCATATAAATGCAGGGTGTTTGTTGCTCCTGGTTGTGTAAGGAGTCTGCACGTGTCCCCTTGGATACAGGAGCCTCGTGTGGCATTAGCTACGATCGATGAGAATGGGATTAGTCAGACAGTGATGGACTGAGGTAGTAGCAGTTCCTAGGGAGGGATGAGGAAGTGATTCAGTTAGATATGACAGAATTCACCCAAACTTTCCATCAGAGCCTTCAACACACGCTACCTGCATTCACATAGCGCCTTTCAAAGATGTAGAAACGATCCCCAGCGTTCATTACAGTGCTCATAAAAGAAAAGTTGACCCCAAGCCACATAAGGGGGTATCAGGCATAGGCAGCTGAAATATTGCAAGGTTTTAAGCTGCATTGTAAAGGGGGAGAGATAGAGAGCTGCAGGGAGGGATTTCCAGCACTCAGGGCCCCAGGCCCCATGAGGCTCATCTCCAATGGTGAGCCAAGGGGGAATCGGGAAATGGTCAAGAGGCTCGAATTGGAGGAGTGCAGAGATCTCAGAGGGATGTAGGACTTCACAGAGATAGGGAGGGGGTGTAGGGGGCTGGACGGGGTGACAGAGACAGGGAGGGGGTGGAGGGGGCTGGAGGGGGTGACAGAGAGAGGGAGGGGGTGTAGGGGTCTGGTGGGGGGGCAGGGGTAGGGAGGGGGGTGTAGGGGCTGGAGGGGGTGACAGAGATAGGGAGGGGGTGTACGGGGCTGGAAGAGGTGACAGAGATAGGGAGTGGGTGTAGGGTGCTGGAGGGGTGACAGAGATAGGGAGAGGGTGTAGGGGGCCGGAGGAGGTGACAGAGATAGGGAGGGGGTGTAGGGGGCCGGAGGGGGTAGCAGAGATAGGGAGGGGGTGTAGGGGGCTGGAGGGGGTAGCAGAGATAGGGAGCTGAATCCTGAGTCACAGTAGTATTAATGGTGTTAGTACTAGGTGAGAGCAGCTGGAAGACAGTGGGCAGGGCTCAGAGGACGAGAGCAAACTGATTGACTCACATTTCTCTCATTGAGCATAAGACCCCAAACGAATGTCACAGGGGTAGCGTTGCACTTTTGAGGCTGTTTCAACATCAGATATTTAATTGCCTTGTTCATCAGCCTCCTCACAGATTAATCCTCAACTCTGGGCCAGATGGGACTTGATCCTGGGCCTCCTGGCCTACAGCTGGCGACACTACCTCTTCACTGCAACTGGCTCTCTGGGCATTACTTACCAGTTGAAACTTTGAAGACTTGTTAGGAAGTTTGAGGGGAACAGGATAGAATTTACAGTCAGAGGAGGCCCCATGCAGACTCCCCTGACCACACTCCCTGCCAAGAATGCCGTAGTGCCCTCTTCACCCCCATAGGGTACGAGCAAATGTCAGTAATAATTACTTAGATCTGAGTCACCGGGAGTACAGAAGAGGTCAGAGAGTCTCAGAGCGCTGAGCAGAGTTGCATAGTTGGAAATGAATCCTGTGAAGCTGTATCCTGAGGGACTGAGGGTGTGTGGGGGACCAGTATGTGTCATTTTACTGGCATTTCCTGCTGGATAAGGTACTTCACAGAAAGACAGCTCAGGCAAACTTTGACCCCCTGGCCGGGTGAGGTTCAGGTGATCAAAGTCTCTGCTCCCAGACGTCAATTCTAAGGAATGTTGTGACGCAAACGAGAGAGGTTGAGGGGTTAATGGAGGAAATTTTAGCATTTGAAGCCCCCAGGCAGTTGTGGGTTCAGCACTCCATTGATTCACCAAACGAATCCCACTGCCCCAATCTCTCCCCATAGCCCTGTATCACTCCCCAAACTAATCCCACTGCCCCGCTCTCTCCCCATAGCCCTGTATCAATCCCCAAACTAATCCCACTGCCCCGCTCTCTCCCCATAGCCCTATATCAATCCCCAAACTAATCCCACTGCCCCACTCTCTCCCCCCATAGCCCTGTATCAATCCCCAAACTAATCCCACTGCCCCACTCTCTCCCCCCATAGCCCTGTATCAATCCCCAAACTAATCCCACTGCCCCGCTCTCCCCCCATAGCCCTGTATCAATCCCCAAACTAATCCCACTGCCCCTCTCTCCCCCCATAGCCCTGTATCTGTGACTGTTTCTGGGAACATCCATCAGGATTGTATCGGTGCATTGGAGGGGGGAGGGGGGTGGGGTGGGTGGGGGTTGGGGGTGGGCTGGGAGGTGAAGGAGATATTGAGATATTTATAGCGGACTCTTGCTGCACAGTCTCTCTGTCTCTCTCTCTCTCTGTCTCTGTCTCTGGCTCTCTCTCTCTCTTTCTCTCCCTGTCTCTCTCTCACTCTATCTATCTCTCTCTCTCTCTCTGTCCCGGGTTTTGTTTTGCAGTTATCTTCTCTGCAGGGGAGCCTCTATGTCCCACGGTGTGTGGTAGCTGTGCGTTATTTATTAACTTGGCCCTCATCGCACTCCCCATCACGAGGTGGAGAGCACAGGTTGCCCAATGGGAACTGTCTAAGGAAACCTCTCCATTTGTCACATCGCCAGCCTTCCCCTCCACCCCCCATCTCCACTAACCCTGCCCCCTGTCCTCTCTCTCTGCCCTTCTCTCCCCCTAGCCTACTCTCCCCTGCCCCCTCTCCCTCTGCCCTCCCCTCACCCGACTCTCTCTCCCCCTGCCCCCCTCTCCCCCTGCCCCCCTCTCCCTGGTCCCTCTCCCCCTTCCCAATTCTCCACCACCTCTCCCTCTGCCCCCTCTTCCCCCTCCCC
>NC_063377.1:8411454-8414978 GCF_021869965.1 Rhincodon typus
GGGGAGGAGGGGTTTACTATAGGGGGGTATTACCCTCTGGGGGAGGGTGGGGTTACTATGTTGGGGAGGGGTATTACCCCCTGGGGGAGGAGGGGTTTACTATAGGGGGGTATTACCCTCTGGGGGAGGGGGGGTTACTATGGGGGGGGGGGGGTTACTATGTTGGGGAGGGGTATTACCCCCTGGGGGAGGAGGGGTTTACTATAGGGGGGTATTACCCCCTGGGGGAGGAGGGGTTTACTATGGGGGAGGGGTATTACCCCCTGGGGGAGGAGGGGTTTACTATAGGGGGGTATTACCCTCTGGGGGAGGGTGGGGTTACTATGTTGGGGAGGGGTATTACCCCCTGGGGGAGGAGGGGTTTACTATAGGGGGGTATTACCCTCTGGGGGAGGCGGGGTTACTATGGGGGAGGAGGGGTTACTATGTTGGGGAGGGCGGTATTATGTAGTGGAGGGGTGAGTTACCCCGGGGGGGGGGGTTTCCAAGGGGGGGGGGGGGGGGTTTTTGTGGGGGGGGGGGTGAGTTACCCCTGGGGGAGGGGGTTACCATGTGGGGGAGGGGAGTTAGCCACTGAGGAGGGTTTAATTATGTGGGTGAGAGGAGTTACCTAATGGGGAAGGGGGTATATGAGGCGGGGGGAGCGCATTACCCACTAGGATGGAGGCATAGATGTAGGTGAATGGTGTTACGCACTGGCGGGAGGGCTATAAATGGGGAGAGGAATATTGTCCATTGTGGTGGGAGTTAGCTATGAGGGAATTGGGGGTATTTCTAACTGGGGGAGGGATATTCCTTGGGGAGAGGCATGTTACTTATTGGAGGAGGGGATATACATGGGACAAGGAGTGTTATCCACAGGGTGAGAGGGTACACTGTACATGGGGAGGGTTTGTTACCCTCTGAGGGTGCAGGCGAACATGGGGTGGGTATAAATGGGAGCTACATATGAGAGGTGTCTGTGTTTACACAAGGGTAAACATGGGTGGTGGAGTATTACCCCCTGGGGGTGCAGGTTTACATGGGGAACGATATATAGGATGGGGAGGAGTGTGTAGTGAACGGAGGAGTATATTATTTACTGGTACAGGGCAGTATCGGTGAGGGGGAAGGGTTTTTTGCCATTGGGGAGGGGAGTATTCAGTGAGGGGTGGGGTGCAGTGTGTTATTAACCATTAGGGTGTAACAAGAGGGTTAGGGGGCATTACCAACTGGGGTTGAGGAATATTACACACTTGGTTGGCGAGAGGGGGCAGTGATGGTGTCCAGTGAGGGGGAATGGGTTACCCTACAGAGCTGAGTGAATTATTACCCACTGGGACTGTTACCCATTTGTTGGGGTGGTGTTATCCAAGCGGATTGTGGAATATTACCACTTGGGGTGGTATATTGCTCAGCGAGGAGGGGAGATCTCAAACTGAGGGAGTGTTTACCACTGGAGGCTTACTACTGGCTACGGGGCATGGTGCTGCTCTCCACGCCCCCCCCCCAGGTTTCAGGCTTCTAGCGATGGGGCAGAGGTGTAACCTTGCAGGGATTGCCCCCTAAGGGTCTAAATATGGGGGTAAGTACAGCTCTTGGTGGGGGATCAGCAACTGGGGGCAAATACAGTGACCGTTAGCCCCACGCCCAACCTGGATAAAGACTGAGGTTTTCCCCCCTCAGGGGACGGGGGAGGTGTAAAGACCAGGGATGACCACCTGGAGTTGGAACTGTGTGGATCACCCCTCTGGGATAGCAATTGTACGTAAGTGGGGGGGAAGCTGTGGCGATTAGCCCCCCCGGGGCAGAACTGTTGGTATTACCCCTGGGGAAAGTGGCGGGAGCTGTAGGGATTAACCCCCGGAGGTAGAAGCTATGGAGATTACACCCCAGGGAGCTGTGGTGTACACTTATCTGCCTGGGGACATTTTCCCTCTTTGGGGGTAAAACCCTGGGGATATTTGCCCCTTTCGTTTGTAGTAATTAACCCCTCTGGAGCAAGCCATGAGGATATTCCCTATTGGGGTGTGCATTACCCCCCCCAGGACTACTGTCTGTGAGCAGTTTGCATATTCCCCACGTGTCTGCGTGGGTTTTCTCCAGGTGCTCCTGTTTCCTCTCTCAGTCCAAAGATGTGCAGGTTAGGGTGGATTGGCCGTGCTAAATTGCCCTGTAGTGTCCAGGGATGTGCAGGTTAGAGTGGATTGGCCGTGCTAAACTGTCCCGTAGTGCCCAGGG
Organism: Rhincodon typus; assembly: GCF_021869965.1. Taxonomy (NCBI): domain Eukaryota; kingdom Metazoa; phylum Chordata; class Chondrichthyes; order Orectolobiformes; family Rhincodontidae; genus Rhincodon; species Rhincodon typus. The sequence goes on from NC_063377.1 coordinate 8,413,675, forward strand.
ATGTGTAGGTTGGGTGGGTTAGCCATAGGAAATGCAGGGGACAGGGATAGGGTAGGGGTTGGGACTGGATGGGATGTGCTTCGGAGGGTTGGTGTGGACTCGATGGGCCGAATGGCCTGCTCCCAGACTGTAGGGATTCTAATGATTAGCACCCATCTTCAACCGAGTAGATGAGCTGTCCCTGGGACTCTTGCTGGTTCTAAATCCGGGTCTCTCTCACCCTTAGCCCTCAAGGACTGCAGCAGTTCGAGAAGGCAGCTGACCACCACCTTCTCCAGGGGGCAGTTAGCGATGGGCAGTAAATGCTGGGCTGCCCCATCCCCTGAATTAAGCTAAGAATGAAATTGAGGGGATTGACATGAGTTATCTGGCAGGATTGGATTACACGGTGACTGTAATGAATTGAGGCTTAAGAACACTTTGAAACTGAGGCTGGAGTTAACGCAGGTGCATAGATTTCAGGGATGACCTTTAATAGCATTGTCTCATTTCAAAATCCAAACGTCACACTTTCGTTAAAATGTGGGATTGTTGCGAAGCCTGTTTATCGTTTTGGCCAGGTTGTGTTTGTAGATTTTTCTGAAAGTTTTCAAAAACAAAAATTAATAACTACTTCGTTTCAAACTCTGGAGATCGGGGAGGGAGGACGAAGACCCCTCACGTTGAGCTAAGTGTCAGTTGACAATGTGCTGGCTTCTCTGGGTGGTTTATCCGATTTGGTTTGGAACAGCAGAACGGGTCTCCGAAGGGGGCGGGTCGCTAATCCGGCTTCAGGAACGCGAGGGTGGGTGCTGACGGTGTTTTCTGGGAGCGCGTGACTCTCTGTCATGAGACACTGCTCCTCAACCTGGCGTTGTATGGCTGTCCGTTTCACCCCCGATGCCACCATACCCCGCCCCCAATGCCGTATCGCAGCGACCCCAGGTGGGCAGAAAGATCTCCAGTCTCCGTTGCACCCTTTATCGTAGTCTCGGGGTGCCCCCGAGACTCAGAGAATTGTTAAATCAGAGCTGTAATATTGGGAGTGCGGTGGGTCATTTCACTGTGCACAGCAAGCTCCTGTGAGCAGCAATGTATTGTGACCTTCCCCCCACACCCCCATCCAACCCCTCAATTGTGCTTCCAATTTTGTGTTAGCCTGTCCTCCTGCACAGTTAGCCGCTCCAATTGTAACCGCGCCCCCACTGGAGTTCTCCAGTAGTTCCCCGATGTTGAGCCTGAGTCCGAGGGAGCGAGAACGCCCAGCGTCAGTCCCTATGGAACAGCAGCTCGGTGCTGTTTGTTTTCAGGGATCTCTCCCCTCC
>NC_063377.1:8415078-8423634 GCF_021869965.1 Rhincodon typus
AGGCGATAATTCCTGGGCTCAACTGGAAACAGAAATAAACCAAAAAGGAGGAACAATATTTGAAAGCGTTGAAGTTAGAGGGCCAAGGAGATAGGGCCAAGGAGAGTGGGACTAGCTGGGTAGCTCTTTCAGCAGCCAGTACAGACACGATGGGCCGAATGGCTGCCTTCTGTACTGTCAAATTCAATAAAAAGAACAATTAAAGAACTCGGTAAGAAGCTATTTCCTCCGAGGTGTCTCTCGCACACACAAAAAAAAGAGGGACGATTGAAAAAGTTCACAGTGATTTCTGTCTGGCCGGGTGTACAGAAACAAAACTGGGTGGAAGGACTCAAGGTGCATGTTGGCCGTGCTCCGGTTGAATGACAGAACGGGCTCCTCCCGTCACCTCTCAGCTCTGAGAGATATCTGGAGTGGGATTGTTGCTGGGAGGGCTGGCGTCTCTATTCTGGCATGTTGAAGTGATGGGAGTTCCAGATGGGAGCGGCTGACTTGATTTCAGGGCGTTGGACATGAACTTTAGACTCCTGGTCTGTTACCTAATTGATTTGTGCCCACGCCCTGTATCTGTGCAGCAGTCCGTTTATACACTGCCATCACAGACACAAGCACACCTACAGGCAGGCAGACACGCACTCTCACACCTACAGGCAGGCAGATACACACACACACTCACACCTACAGGCAGGTGGACATGCACTCTCACACCTACAGGCAGGCAGATACACACACTCTCTCACACCTACAGGCAGGCGGACACGCACTCTCACATGTACAGACAGGCAGATGCACACTCTCAGTCACTCCTACAGATATGTATGCACCCCAACAGACAGGCAGACGGACACCCTTACAAACCTTCCCACCCTTGAGACTGGGCACCACCTTGATAAGCCAAGACCTATGATGTTGTAAGCAGCCTTCCTGTCATTCATTACAAAGTGCTACACTGCTTTCGTTTCAAAACTGTCTTCTCGGAAGGTGTGAGCTATTTGACTGCAAGGGAGGTCCAATCCATCTAGTTTCTGTCTAATGCTGAGTTGCACAACACATCACACCTCCTCAGAAATACGGCATTAGCTTGCATACAGCCAGTGCCTCAGAGAGCAATGGGATCTCAGCGAAGAGAGAATTGCTGGCGCCACTGGGGGCAATTTCACACCTTCGCACCCAGCGCCGACCCTCTGCCGGTGCCCGCTCCCTCGGCGCCGACCCTCTGCCGGTGCCCGCTCCCTCGACAGTGATTTTAATCACGCTTCGAGTTCTGCATTTCCTTAGCAATGGTAATTGCTGTGAAATTATCAGAGCTTTGGGCTGTTAATGACTCTAATTGCTGTTTGAATACAAGGTGGTCTGTCTCTAGCTGAAAAATTCAGCGCCTGCTGAATTGTTGCCCATGGGAGGTTGGAGGGGCCTGGTTTCTCATGAGCTGAGGGTCAGAGAGGATGGGGGTTGGAAAATGAGGCTTAACATCATGGGTGGTTGTCTTGAGCCAGTCAAAGCCTATGGCGAATGGAAAGTCAACAATCGATCGGTTTGTTTTGGTGCTGCTTCGGTGGACTCTCGATATTTGTTCCCTGCCACTAAATTTCTCTGTCACTCATCTCCAGCTGGGAGAAAAGGAGCTGGCGCTATTGTTAGTCTCCAGCATCGGCACAGGCCTGCGCCGCCCCCACAGTCGAGTTGCAGTCTCATGGCAGTGGCTGGGTAGCTTGCCTTGCTATCTCGAACAACTCCAGGCTGTGTGTCCTTACTGTATGCTTATGATAATCCAGAACCATGTGTTAACCCAAGAAAATCCCCCCCCGCAACAACTGCTTCCTGACCCACACTGGATCCCAGTAGGACAATGTCACCTTACCCTTTTCAGGGTCCTCCTTGGCCTATCCTATCTCTTCAACCAGTAAATCCTGGCCCAGCCATGTCCCCCGAGTGAATTTTAAAAAAACGTGTAGGAAGGATGTTGTGAAACTTGTGATGGTTCAGAAAAGGTTTACAAGGATGTTGCCGGGCTTGGAGGGTTTGAGCTACAGGGAGAGACTGGATAGGCTGGGGCTATATTCCCCGGAGTGTCAGAGGCTGAGGGGTGACCTTATAGATGTTTATAAAATCATGAGAGGCACAGATAGGCTGAAGGTCTTTTCCCCAGGGTAGGGGACTACAAAACTAGAGGGCATAGGTTTAAGGTGAGAGGGGTAAGATCTAAAAGGGGCCTAAGGGGCAAGTTTTTCACGCAGAGCATGCTGCGTGTATGGAACGGGCTGCCAGAGGAAGTGGTGGGGGCTAGTACATTTAAAAGGCGTCTGGATGTGTATATAATAGGAAGGGTTTAGAGGGATATGGGCCAAATGCTGGCAAGTGGGACTGGATTAATTTAACATATTTGGTTGGCATGGACGAGTTGGACCAAAGGGTCTGTTTGTGTGCTACATGACTCTACAAGTTGTTGCTGAATTTCTCACACTGACTGTAAACTCAGCCCGAGTGTAATGACTCCCTGTCCTTCTGTGGCCCAGACACACACCATCTGCTCAGTACTTAGTGGCTGTGCAGTACGTTCCTGGGGATTATAGTTGGATGATGTTAAGGATCAAACAAAAAAGCAGCCTCGGGATTAGACTCTTCAGAGACGGAGAGATAGATTACACGTTGGTGTGCTGTGGGAGTACGCTAGTGGGCACCATGCCAACAGCTGGCTCTTTTTACCCCTCCCCTCCTCCCCCTTTCTCTTCGAGATTCCAGGGCACTGCCTCCCTCTGTACAGGAATGGGGGCTGACCACCACTTTCTCAGAGGGGGGCAACTGGGGTGAGCAATAAATGCTGGGCCCAGCCTGCAAAGCCCGTGAATAAATTAAACAAAAACAAAATTAAAAAAAAAAATTTGAAAGGAATGGACAAAAGAACAAGGAGCAGGAGTAGGCCATCTGGCCCCCTCGACCCTGCCCCGCAATTGAATAAGATCGTGGCTGATCTTTTCATGGACTCAGCTCCACTTACCCTCCCGCTCACCATAACCCTTAATCCCTTCACTGTTCCAAAATCTGTCTTTGCCTTAAAAACATACAATGAATTAGCATCAACTGCTTCACTGGGCAGGGAATTCCACAGATTCCCAATCCTTTGGGTGAAGAAGTTCCTCCTCAATTCAGTCCCAAATCTGCTCCCCCTTTATTTTGAGGCCATGCCCCCTTCGTTCTAGTTTCACCCACCAATGGGAACGTCCTCCCTGTTTCTATCTTATCTATTCTCTTCATAATTTTATATGTTTCTATAAGAGTCCCCCCTACCACTTCCTTCCTTCTAAATTCCAATGAGTATAGCCCCAGTCTACTCAATCTCTCATATTCCAACTGTCTCAACTCTGGAACCAACCTAGTGAACCTCCTCTGCACCCCCTCCAGTGCCAGTACATCCTTTCTCAAGTAAGGAGACCAAAACTGTACAAAGTACTCCAAGTATAGCCTCACCAGCGCCCTATACAGCTACAGCATAACCTCCCTGCTTTTAAACATCCTCCCTGAATGAAGTCTGCCCAGCCCTGTTAAATTTTAATAAGTTTCAATCACGACTCATTTGTCTGAACTCCGGTGAATACAACCGAGTCGAAGCAATCTGGGGCAGTTTAGAGAGACGGTTTAGAAAACTCTGGGTCTGCCAAGACTGGATTACTGCGTCCATTTCTGGGCCCCCTGTACTTCAGGAAGAATATGGAGACTCGGAGAGGGGTGCAGAGGGAGACTGCCCAGAACAGAACCCGGATGAGAGGGGAGTCGGGCCGTGTGGAGAAAGACTGGGAAAAGCTCCGAGGGGAGAAGGTTTGGCGGGGGGATCAATGGAAAGGCGTCGGAAAAGATACAGAGAAGGAGAATTTGTGTTTTTGACGCAGCTGGTCTTTGTAATCTGGGACGTTCGGTGGGTAGGAGAATCCTTCCTTAAAAAGGGAACAGTTTGCAGGGAGCTCCAGACTTGGGGAGAAACGCGCAAAGCCTCCAGAAATTTATTTTGTCAAAATCAGAGCCTTTCAGCTGAGCAAACCTTCTCTGAACTGCTGCCCAGTGCGATTATCTCTTTGCTTCCCACGGAGGAGACAAACTGTACACAGTGGTCTCACCAAGGCCTGAAGATCCTGAGAGGACTTGACAGGGGAGACACGGAGAGGTTGTTTTCCCCCTTGTGTGGGTGAGTCTAGGAACCAGAGGGACATCATCTCAGATTAAGGGGTCATCCATTGAAGACAGAGATGGTGAGGAATTTCTTCTCCCCGAGGGGAGTGAATGTGAGGAATTCTTTACCGCAGAGGGCTGTCGAAGCTGGGTCATTCAAGGCTGAAACAGAATTTTAATCAGGAAGGGAGTGAGGGTTATGCGAGTTGTGGGGGGGTGGTAAAGGCAGGAAAGTGGAGTCGAGGATGAGCGGATCACCCATTGAAAGCAGACTCGATGGGCGGAATAGCCCCCTTCTGCTCCTACGTCTTACAATCTTACAAAACTTCCTTCCTTCGATATTCTATTTCCCTTGTACTACCTGCCCGCATTTCGAGTTGCCTTTTGAAACGCTCGCTGCAGTGGTTCGATTCATGTAGTAGGGCGCGCGGATGCCCCGTACCTCTAAGTCCTGGGTGTAGGGGCTGGAGAAGGCGACGGACGGAGATAAGGAGGAGGTGCAGGGGCTGGTTGAGCCGAGCAGGGAGGAGGTGCAGGGTGGAGTCATCGGGTGGGCTGGGATTAGCCACTAGCGTATCCCACAGGGAAGATGGATGTTGTCAAAAAGGGGAAGCTCACTGACTGAGAGAGGCCAAGGCAGACAGAAAGAGGAATAGTTGCCTGATGCCTAGGAATACAGTCGGATTCGGAGTTGGCCACTCAGCCCCTCGATTCTACCCCTCGCTGATCTACTCGGGGCCCACTGGGAACAGTTCTGCTCCCGCTGGAGCCAGAGTAGGTTCGCTGGGCTGAGCTCGGGGATGGAGGGACTGTCTGTGATGAGTCCTCAGTAAGACCATGGCTGATTTGGTTGCTTCCCTTTCTGTTGAGAAAAATGCAAGCCCCCCCGTCCCCAGTCGCTGTAGGGCCTGGAGTTACGTGTAGGCCCAGACTGGGTAAGGACGGTAAATTTCACCTTCCCCCTACCCCTGTTGTCGGGCCCCGATGGGGGATTTTGTGTCAAGTGCTCATGGTCAGTAAGTGGTATGGGAGGAGATGGGAAAGCCGCAGCGGAGAGAGTGAGTGAGCCCCAGCTGTAGGAGAAGGCAGAGTCCGCTTTCAGAGCGAGCTTGTTATCAATCTGTTCACACAGAACCCTGTCCGTGGAGAATGTAAACGTTCACAGAGGTGCAGGAGGTAGTTTCTTTCTCCCCCCGCCCCCCCAACGAACCCAGTGACGGGGCCTTTTTTAGTTTTTAAGATAACACCGACAGCACATGGGCGTGAGCGAGAGAGACGTGTCGGTTTATCGGTCGATTGCAGGGCCCAGCTTGACCGGGGCATGTCAGAGGTACTGTGTCAGAGTCTCCCATCGGGTCAGAGCGCCCGCAGCTCTTCGCTGATCTACTCGGGCCCGCGGGTTCAACACTGCCAACAGTCCTGCGCCCCCTTCTAGCAGGAAAGATAGACAGGAGCCTGAGAAGGTTCGCTCGGAGATGGAGGGACTGTCTGTGATGAGGAGGGGATGAGCAGGGTTGGTTGAGGCCCATGCTCACTGGAGTTTGGAAGAATGAGAGGCGACCTTTTCGGGGAAAGTTCTGAGGACGGGTCACCCGAAACGTTAACTCGGATTTCTCTCCAGAGGTGCTGCCAGATCTGCTGAGCAATTTCTGTTTTTCTTTCTGATTTACAGCATTCGCAGTTCTTTTGGTTTTTATTAAGATTCTTAGGGGACTTGACAGGGTAGATGTGGAAAGGTTATAGAGTCATACAGCAGGGAAACAGACCCTTCAGTCCAACTCTCTGAGGAAGGGTTACCGGACCCGAAACGTTAACTCTCTATTCTCCTTCACAGATGCTGCCAGACCTGCTGAGCTTTTCCAGCAACTTTGTTTTTGTTTCTTCAGGCCAACTTGTTCAGGCTGACCACGTTCCCAAACTAAACTAGTCCCGTCTACCTGCATTACCCCTCCTTACCCCTCTAAACCTTTCCTACTTGTGTACCTGTCGAAATGTTGTAACTGTAGCTACATTTACCACTTCCCCTGGCAGTTCATTCCACATATGAAGTACCCCCTGTGTGGAAAAAGTTGCCCCTCAGGCCCCTTTTAAATCTTTCTCCCCTCACCTTAAAAATATGCCCCCTAGTTTCGAACCCACCCCCACCCTAGGGAAAAGAGCTTTGCTATTCACCTTGTCTGTGCCCCTCATGATTTTATTAATCTCAATAAGGTCACCCCACAACCTCCTACATTCCAGTTAAAAAGAGTCCCAGTCTATCCTTACAACTCGAACTCTCTAGTCACTGCAACATTCTGGTACATTTCTTCTGAACCCTCTCCAGTTTAATAATATCCTTCCAGTAACAGGGTGACCAGAACTGGACACAGTGCTCCAGAAGAGGCCTCACAACGTCCTGTACAGCCTCCAACATGACGTCCCAACTCCTACACTCAAAGGTCTGAGCAATGAAGGCAAGCGTGCTAAACGCCTTCTTAATGCCCCTGTCTACCTGTGACGCAAGTTTCAAAGAATTATGTGCCTGAACCCCTAAGTCCCTCTGTTCTGCAGCTCTCCCCAGGGTATTTCCCCTTGTGGGACAGTCTAGGACCAGAAAGCATCATTTCAGAGTGAGGGGTCTCCCGTCGAAGACGAGAAAGAGGAGGAATTTTTTCCCTGCGAGGGGAGGGAAGCTGAGGAGCTCTTTACCACAGAGGGGCTGTTGAGGTTGGGTCACTCAGACTATTCGAGGCTGAGATAGAAAGGCCTTTCATCAGGAAGGGAATTGAGGGTTAGGGGGAAGAGATGGGAGAGCAGAGTTGCGAGTGATCAGACCAGCATCTCCTTGAATGGCTGGGCCAGTTTAGATGGGCTGAATGGCCTGCTTCTGTCAGCTCTTAAGGTCTTGCGATCTCCTCAGCACTGTGCCCATGCACCCCATCCCCCCAAAAAAAATCCACATGCCTGCCTCCTCTTCCTCCCCTCACTTGTTGTGATTGGGCTGACACGCTTCCCTTTGCATCGACAGCCAGGGAGTGTGCGCAGAGGGCGGCAGTGGGAGCTTGCTGTGCGCGTGTGTATCGACTGCCCACGCCTCTCTCCGCTTTGCGGCGGCGAAGGACTGAAAGCGGGCTCTGTTGCAGACACCGAAGCGCTTTGACTCTGCCTAGCATTGATGGAAGGCGCGAGAGGAATGCAGACTTGTTTTTGATTGGCAGCTGCCGGTCGTCGCTGGCTGTATTTCTTGGAGAAGTGCGCCTCCTGTCACGTTATTAAAAATAATCAGACAGAACTCTGAGGCTCAAAGTTGGGCTGTTTCTCCTGTGTCTCTCTCTCGGAAGGAGCTGTCTGCGGGTTTGAAGGGCAGAGCAGACTCGAGTGGCCGCCCTATCTTTGTGATAGAGGGGCACAGTGCCCCCCCACCCCCCAACCCCCCTTTCACGGGTGAGGGAGGTGTGCAAGAGGGGATCAGCAACGGTATCCATCCTATCTGGGCTGGTATTGTTACACCGAAAACGCCCAAAGGGTTTCTTCACAATCCCATCAAAATGAACACATGATGTAAAACAAATTTATGAGCTTCATCCTCATTCTTGCAATGAGGGCATCGCTGGCTAGGTCAGCATTCGTTGCCCAGATGGGCATTTATGAGTCTCTGTGGGTCTGCGAGTCACGTGTAGGCCAGACCAGGTAAGGATGGCAGATTTCCCTCCCTAAAGGACATTTCTGACAATGGACTCCCAATTCAAGATTTTATTTTCACACAAAAACGGTTTAATTTCGCCTAGGTACAGGCAAACCAATAAATGAATCTGTTAGTTCCGGCTACTTTAGACACTCAACAGATGAGTCTCGCTGTCTCAGTCTTTTACCCATCTGGACCCTTCGATGATAGCTGGAGCTCGGAGTTCTGTCTCCGTTTACACAGCAACAGTCTCAGTCTGATGTTTAAAGATGGCCCCTGACCTGGGAAAAGTCCCCGCTGTTAACGCTATCCCAAACCTGACGTTCCGTGCTGCACTGAGTACTTTTCCCAAATATTCCTCTGTGCAAAAGAGCAGGTCCAGGTGTTGCCGCAAACAGCCAAGGCAAGGTCATTACAATTTTGCTTCCACTCCACCTGTCTTTCGTGTATTTTACTTGGATTGCTTCGTGCCCTGCCCTGCACGATTAATCCTGAACAATCTGGTTTTCAGCCAAATGTGACACTGAGGCCGATGCTCCCATTTTCAGTTCTGTCTCTTGTTTGAATCCGCAGATCGATGAGCTTCCCGAAGGAGCCGTGAAATCGCCGTCCAACAAATACCCCATCTTTTTCTTTGGCACCCACGAGACGTAAGTCAGAGCGCACGGCACCGTGTCATCCACCCTGCCAGAGGCGCTCTCCTCTCTCCTCCACACACACACCCCCCC
>NC_063377.1:8423734-8424395 GCF_021869965.1 Rhincodon typus
TCTCTCTGTCTCTATGTGTCTATCTCTCATTCAGGAAGGTGTAAAGACGATGTCTGTCAGTCTTGCTCTGTCTCTGTGGCTCGCTCGCTTGCTTGCTCTCTCTCTCTCTGTCTGTCTGTCTCTCTCTCTCTCTCTCTCTCGCTCTGTCTGTCTCTGTCTCTGTGTGTGGGTGTCTCTCTGTCTGTCTGTCTCTATCTCTCTCTGTCTGTCTCTCTCTCTCTCTCTCTGTCTCTATGTGTCTATCTCTCATTCAGGAAGGTGTAAAGAAATTGGGCTGACTTGATGTACAGGCTAAAATGTGGCAGATCAAGTACAGTATGGGAAGATGGGAGGTTATGGTAGGAGGAACACAAGCCCAGAATATTTCTTAAATGGTTAGAGGTTGGAAAGTGTAAATGTGCAAAGAAACAGATATCTTTATTGATAAGTCACTGAAGGCTGATATGCAGGTGCAGCAAGTTATTAGGAAGCCTAGTGGAACGTTAGCCTTTATTGTGCGAGGATTTGAGTGCAGGAGTAGTGAGGTCTTGCTTTGATTATCTAGGAGCTCGGTTAGATCACACCTGGAGTGTAGTTCCAGTCTCCTTTTCCCGGGAAGGATGTTATCCCACAGTGGGCTTGCAGCGAGGGCTCACCAGACTTGTTACCAGGAAGCTGGGAC
>NC_063377.1:8424895-8425946 GCF_021869965.1 Rhincodon typus
TGTCTTTCACCGGCTCGTCAATGACCAGCTTGCCCTCCTCATCACTGCTGCCCTCAGCATTCTCCTTCTTCTCCGCATCGCCCTCCCCCTCCGAGGAGCTCTGGTTTCGCTCAGGTGCCTGCATGGAAAGTTCGAAAACCACGCCACCCTTGCTCGGCCGCACCCAGTCCCCCCACTCACCACCCCTCGCCTCTTTCCCGTTGGTCACAAACTGGCTCTGCCTACCCATCCCCGGGGCAAACCGGTGGGTAATTATGTTCCCATTGGGACTGGAGTGACTGGGTTCAGAAGAGATTTACCTGGAACAGACTTATAACGAGAGGATGGGATCTCTATTACACTGAAGCAAAGGAGTTCGAAGGGTAACCTTATAGGGATACATAAAATGATGAGGGGTATAGGTAACGCGAATGGTAGCTGTCTTGTCCCTAGGGTGGGGGATTTCAAGACTGGGGGCATATTTTTAAGGTGAGCGGAGAAAGGTTTAAAAAAGGCATTGGGGCAAATTTTGTTTTTTGCTGCAGAGAGTGGTTCGTGTGTGGAATGCACTTGCTGAGCAAGTGGTAAATGAGTGGGTACAGTTAGAATATTTAAAAGACATTTGGATGAGTACATGAGTAGGAAAGGTTTGGAGGGATATGGGCCAGCAGCAGGTAGGTGGGAATAGCTTAGTTTGGGATTATGGTCAGCACGGACCGGTTGGGCCGAAGGGCCTGTTTCCGTGCTGTATGTGCCTGAACACAGCTGAGTCTCAGCAGGGAACACAGCCTGCTACCCGAGAAATCACACAAGGACATATCGAGGAGGGGAGGGAAGCAGCACTTGGTCAAGGAGGCTGGATATGAAGGGAGCCTGACAGAAGGCAGGCTGGAAGAGAAAGACAGGAAGGCGGAGGGAAGGGGAGAGAGAGGAAGGAGAAGCTGAAACAGAGAGTGGGGAGAGGGAAAGGGGCGGAGGAGGTGACAGACATAGGGAAGGGGTGCAGGGGGTTGGAGGAGGCGACAGAGATAGGGAGTGGGTGTAGGGGGCTGGAGGAGGTGACAGAGATAGG
>NC_063377.1:8426046-8426681 GCF_021869965.1 Rhincodon typus
GGGGGGGTGTAGGGGGCCAGAGGTGGTGACAGAGATAGGGAGGGGTGTATAGGGGGCTGGAGGAGGTGACAGAGATAGGGAGGGGGACTGTCAGATTCCACAGGGACCCACGGGGGCTCAGTGAGCTGTGCTGAGTGCCTAAGGCAGACAGAGAGCGAGATACTAACCTGGTAACCTGACTTCTTGACCGTGGGATTGTTCTCGATCTCCCACAAGCCCTCGCTGAAACCTTTTCGCTTATTCGGCTTCCCCAACTTCTCCTTGGATTCCTCGTAAGGGAACAGATCCTTGGGCCCAAGGAAGGCACTGCAAGAGGGAACGGACAGTAAAATAAATATCCGGACCTCTTGTTCCGTGTCACCTCGGATAGTCAAACAGTCATCAGCTTAAAATGCCACTCCAAAACCTCAAAATCCCCAGGCAGACACACCCAGGGCGGGACTTGTGTATTGTCTGGAGCAGGGGGTCTGTACCGCACAGGGGCAGGAAGGGGTAAGTGGGAAGGGTCACTGAAGAGGGTGCAGAGGAGGGGTGAATGTGGGACTTAGAGGGACAGGAACAAGAGGAACCTGTCGAGCCTGGCCCCAGTATTCAATACGATGGCAGCTGATCGAACACTTTGATGCCTTTTACCC
>NC_063377.1:8427236-8435457 GCF_021869965.1 Rhincodon typus
GTAACCCCGCCCCGGCTTACCCGTGCCGGCCAGTGCGGGTAACCCTTCATTTTGGCGAACACCAGGTCCCCGGCTTTGTAATCCTGCTGGCGGTTCATCCGCGACATCGTGCCCGCTCTCGGTGCTGTCCTCCGCCGCCGCCACCGTCTTTCCCCCCCCCCCCCCCCCCCCCCGGGCTCTGTCTCTCTGTGTGTGCGCCTCTGGCCCCGGGCCTCAGCCTCAGGCTCAGCCTCGGCCTCTCTCCCTGCGCCTCTCGCCCGACTCCAGGCCCCGCGCCTTCCTCCCGCTCGACCCTCTCCGCGCTCCTCCCGCCGCCCTGGAGGACCCGCCGCTTGCCGCCTCCCGGTCCTCCAGGCGCGGCTAGCCGAGCGCGGAGAGATCGACCCCTTAAAGGGGACACCTGCGCGCATCTCCCCAACTTTTGTGTCTGGGTAAGGGGAGAGGTTGGGGGGTAAGTGGGCGTTGGAGGGGTAGGGGAGGGGGGTAAATGGAGGGGACGGGTAAGGGGAAGGGTAGGAGAGGAGTAAATGCAGGGTTTGGGGTAAAAGGGTGGGGGAGAGGGAAAATGGAGGTTTTGGGGTAAGGGGAGGGGTAGGAGAGGGGTAAATGCAGGGTTTGGGGTAAAGGGGAGGGGGAGGGGTAAGGGGGGAGGGGTAGAGGGAGGGGGGGGGTTGGGGAGGGGTAGGGGGGAGTGGGGGGGAGAGGGGAGAGAGGTAGGGGAGAGGGTAGAAGAGGGGTAAATGGAAGGGTTTGGGTGAGGGTTGGAGGTGAATGGAGATGTAGTGGATAGGTAAGTGGAGGGCTTGTGGTAAAGGGGAATTGGTGAGGGGAAGAGGTAGGGCAGGGGTAGGTGGGGGGATTGGGGTAAGGGGGAGTTGGAGGGGGTAAGGGGAGGGGTTTGGGTGCGTGGTAGAAGGTGAGGGGGAGGGGTGTGGGAGGGGTAAGTGGAGGGACTGAGGTTAAGGGGTATTGGAGGGGCAAGGGGAGGGGTAGCAGAGATGTGTAGGACAAGGGTGGCACGTGGCTCATTGGTTAGCACTGTTGCCTCATAGTGCCAAGGACCCAGGTTCGATTCCATCCTCGGGTGACTGTCTGCGTGGAGTTGGCACATTCTCCCCGTGTCTTTGTGGGTTTCCTCCAGGTGCCCCAGTTTCCTCCCACAATCCAAAGATGTGCAGGTTAGGGTGGATTGGCCATACTGAATTACCCTGTAGTATCCAGGGATACATAGGCTAGGGAGATTAGCCATGGGATTAGTGGGGGTGGGTCTGGGTGAGATGCTCTTCGGAGGGTTGGTGTGGACTCAGTGGGCTGAATGGCCCACTCTCACACTGTAAGGATTCTATGATACTGAGAGCAAGGTGACCTGTACACTGTTCCCTCCACCAACACCCCTCATGCCCAATCAAACACTCCAGGTCAGGGACAGCATGGGGTTAGATACAGAGTAAAGCTGCCTCTGCCCACTATTGATATCAAATGTCTGAAATTAGACCCTTCCAGAAGACGCGATAACTGATTGATGGGTATCCAGTGATTTAAGAAATGCAGAGGAACAGGATTTGATAGCTTCGGCCTCATTGTGGGTTCATTATTTAAAAAAAACAAAAAGCTGTTTACAGAAATGACTCGGATGTGATAAAAGGCTGAGGGAAGAACTTCACAAGAGTCCATCCGAAAGGCCGGCTGTCTCTTTCTCTCTCTGAGCCTGGTTGAGTCTGGTGTGTGCCTGATATTTGTTGGGCACCTGCCTCCTTCCCACCTCCAATCGCTGGACAAAGGCTTTCGTTCGTAAAGGTTTCCCTGGAAAAGAACTGCAGAGAGCTGGCAACCCGAAGGGATCACAGGGGCAGCAGGGAATTGGGAAGGGCTAATGGGGATGTTGGCCCTGATTCCAAGGGGGTTTGGGTGTAAGAGAGGGAAGGCTTATTGCAACTGTCCAAGATGCTGGGGTGAGGCCGTATCTGGAGCACTGTGAACGGTTTTGCTCCCTTTATTTAAGGAAAGGTATCGTTTCATTGGAGGCAGTTCGGAGAAGGTTCATTAGGCCGTTTGGAGGGTATGGAGGGATTGATGTGATTTTATTATTGTCACGTGTACCTGGGTACAGTGAAAAGTTTTGTTTTGCATGCAGCACAGTTAGATGATACCATACAAAGTGCTTTAGGGTAACAGAACAGAGTGAGGAATACGGGATAACGCAGTGTGGAGCTGGAGGAACACAGCGGGCCAGGCAGCATCAGAGAAGGAGCAGGAACGTTGATGTTTCGGATCGGTAGGTCCTCATGTGTCCATTCAGCCATCTGTAAACCACAAGACTCAAAACTGTCTTAAGATCTTAGGCGTGACATGTTGGCCTTCATAACAAGAGGATTTGTGTACAGGAGCATGGGCTGTCTTGGTGCAATTGTACAGGGCCTTGGTGAGACCACATCTGGAATATTGTGTGCGGTTTTGGTCTCCGTATCTGAGGAAGGATGTCCTGGCGATGGAGGGAGTTCAGCGAAGGTTCCCCCAGGCTGATTCCTCGGATGGCAGGACTGACATACGAAGAGAGACTGGGGAACCGGTTAGCATGATATTCGCCGGAGTTTAGATAAATGAAGGAGAGAATCTCACAGAAACCTGTAAAATTCTGACAGGACTAGACGGGGGGAAGGATGTTCCCAGTGAATGGGGAGAGACCAGAACCAGGCGGGGTCGCAGTTTAAAGGGGATGGGGAAAGAGAGAGAGAGAGAGCGGGGACTAAGTTGGACGATAGTATTGGGTGGCGGAGTTGGCTCCTGGGCCGAATGGCCTACTCCTGCTGCTACTTCCGATGTTTCTGTGAACTGTTTTCTTTCCTTCAGCCAAAGCACTGGAGACCAGAGACCCGGATGCCTGGACTATTAGGTAGAATAGTGAGTTCAAATCCTTTAACCGCAGCCGTGGGGAGTTTCAATTCATTGAAATTGATTAAACGGGGAATTGGAAGCGAGACTCAATAAATCGCAACCAGATTGTGGTTAAAAACCCCACTGGGTGGTCACTAAAGGGTGGAAGGAAATCTGTCGACTTACCTGGTCTGGACCTACACTTGACTCCAGACCGTCCACACAGCGATGGGACGTTTGCCTCACAGGGAGAGTTTGAGACGACTGAATTCACAGGAGTTTGGGACAATGAGAGAGAGGGGGAGGGTCTGATTGAAATGTACAAAATTCTAACGGGGCTGGCCACAACTAGGACATTATCCCCCTCGTTGAGGGAATCTGGCACCCAAGGGTGTTGTGGGGGGGAGAGTCACAGCTGAAAGGAGAAGGGGTAGGACTGAGATGAGGAGAAATTGCCAGAGCCAGAGATTGGGGAGTTCTCTGCCACAGAAAGTGGTCTGTGCCAAGCTTAGAAAGAAAATTTTGGAAAGAAATTGATAGATGTCCAGAGACAAAAGGAATATGAGGAGAGACTGGGAGTAAAGGTGTTGAGATATGAGTTTCAGTCCTGATCCTATTTGTATGGTGGAGCAGGGTTGAGGGGCTGAATGGCCTGGTTCTATTTTCAATGCTTGTTTTCTAAGTCTGTGCCAGTTGCAATCTAATTGCATTTCTGGGTCAAATTCATTCACTTCGTCATTACCACTTTCAATGCTTCCACCATTTTTTATTAAAATATACATTCAGGAGATTTGGGCACCATGGGCTAGGCCCAGTATTTATTGCCCATCCCTAATTACCCCCCGGAGAAGGTGGAGAGGTGCCTCCATCGGGTCTGATCCAGCCTTCAATGAGATCATGGTGAGGGACACCACATCGTCAGGGAGGGTCAGTGCTGAGGGAGCAGGCACTGTCAGAGCATCAGCGCTGAGGGTGTGGGCACTGTTGGATGGTCAGCACCGAGGGAGTGCTGCACTGTTGGCGGGTCAGCGCCGAGGGAGCGGGCGCTGTCGGAGGGTCAGCGCCGAGGGAGCGGGCGCTGTCGGAGGGTCAGCGCTGAGGGAGGGCCATACTGTCAGAGGATCAGTGTTGAGGGAGCGGGCACTGTCGGAGGGTCAGCGCTGAGGGAGCGGGCACTGTCGGAGGGTCACTGCTGAGGGAGAGTGTGGGAGTGAGAGAGAGAGTGTAGGTATGGGATTGAGAGGGTGCAGGATTGAGAGAGTGCGGAATTGACAGAGAGTGTTTGGGAGTGAGAGACAGAGAGTGTGGCATTGAGAGAGAGAGTGTGGGAGTGAGAGAGTGTAGGAGTGACAGAGTGGGATTGAGAGAGTGTGTGTGGGATTGAGAGAGTGTTTGTGTGGGATTGAGAGAGAGAGAGAGGGAGTGAGAGAGCGTGGGAGTGACAGAATGGGATTGAGAAAGTTTGGGATTGAGAGAGTGTGGATATGGGATTGAGAGTGTGGGAGTGAGAGTGAAAGAGTGTGGGAGTGAGAGACAGAGAGTTTTGGCGTGAGAGAGAGTGTGGGAGTGAGAGAGGTTGGGATTGAGAGACTGTGTGTGTGGGATTGAGGGTGTGGGAGAGTGTGGGAGTGAGAGAGAGAGAGTGCTGGATTGAGAGAGGTTGGGATTGAGAGAGTGTGGGAGTGAGAGACAAAGAGTGTGGGAGTGGGATTGAGAGGGTGGGAGTAAGAGAGCGGGAGAGTGTGGGAGTGAGAGCGGGAGAGTGGGGTAGTGGGGTGGGAGTGAGAGAGCAGCAGAGCGTGTGAGAGTGAGAGTGTGTGGGAGCGAGAGAGTGGGACTGTTCCAGTAGAGCTCAGTGAAACGATGACCTTCACGGTGCGGGAAGCCAGGCCTGAGGACAGCGAACAGATTGTCCGAATGATCAAGGTCTGTCTTCAGCAACTCCCCTCCCCTCCCCTCCCCTCCCTTCCCTTCCCCTTCCCAGGGAACTCAAGGGTAATCTTATAAACTTTCACAAAGTCTGCAGCCCCTGTAGTTAGGGGGAAAGCAGGGCCCTCTCTCTGTTAGATTTCCTTTGACCAGCCCTGACAATAGTTTGAGATGTGACTGGTTTAGCCGAGACAGGCTGGGGGTAGTGGAGGGGGGAAGGGAATAGAGAACCTCTGAACCTTCCACAGTTTACAGCGTGGAAAGGGATTGTGAGTAAATGCAGGTTGGATTTTTATTGGTTCTTGGTCTCCAAAATGTTGCCAGCCCCTGATTACTCTGCCGAAGAGGGACTGGTTATACAAACAAGGTGTGTTTCTGTACACATTCACGTCTGTGTGAGAGAGAGAGAGAGCGTGTGTGTGTGTGTGTGTGGGAGAGAAACAGCGTGTTTGGGAGATAATGCGAATGTGAAAGGGTGTGTATGAGAGAGACAGTGTGTGATAGTGTGTGTGTGAGAGTGTGTTTGTGTGTGAGAGTGTGTGTGTGCAAGTGTGTTTGTGTGTGTGAGTGTGTGTGTGCAAGTGTGTGTGTGAGTGTGTGTGTGCAAGTGTGTTTGTTTGTGTGTGTGTGAGAGAGAGTGTGTGAGAGTGTGTTTGTGTGTGTATGTGAGAGAGAGAATGTGAGAGTGTGTGTTTGTGTATGTGAGAGAGCATGTGTGTGTGTGAGTGTTTGTGTGGGAGTGTGAGAGAGTGTTTGTGTGTGTGTGAGAGAAAGTGTGAGTGCCTCTGTGTGTGAGAGAGTGTGTGAGCAAAAGAGTGTTTGTGTGTGTAAGAGAGAAACAGTTTGTGAGCAAGAGAGAGAGAGAGTGTGAGAGAGTGAATGAGAGAGAGAATGAATGTGAGTGAGAGAGCATATGCGAGTGAGAGAGCATGTGTGAGAGATAGAGAGCGTGTGAGAGTATGTGCGTGAATGTGAATGAGAGTGGGTGTGTGAGTGTGTCTCTAACAGAATGTGTGTGTGTTTGTGGCTATGAGTGTGAGTCTGTGCTCACAAGAGTATCTCTGGGAATAGGTGTGTGTGTTCATGTATATGTGGGGGTCTAGACTGGAGGATGACAGATTTTCTTCCCCATTACTGAACCCATTAGTTTCCAATTCCAGATTTTATTCCTTGAATTTAAATATCAACCAGGAGCTGTGGTGGGATTCGAACCCACATGCCCACAGGTTTAGTGCACGCCTCTGGAAGTAATTGCTATTCTACTGGTTCTTTGTGTTCCAGGAGCTGGCAGCATATGAAAAACTTGCAGACCAGGTGGCTCAGACCGCAGTAGGTGATGTTTATCCATGACATACTCTCACCCTGTCATTCTGTGTTCCACACACTCCCACACACTCACACTCAAATTCATTATACATGAATATGCACACTCACATACACACACACTCACACAAACATACTTTTGCTTACTCATACACGCAGACACACACGACCACACACATATAGTCTGTCTATCTCTCTCTCACACACACACTCTCTCTCTCTCACACACACAGTCTCTCTATCTCTCTCTCAGTCACACACACACACTCTTTCTCTCACACACAGTCTCTATCTTTCTCACACACACACTGTCTCTCTCTCGCACACAAACACAAACACACAGACTCTGTCTTATACACAGTCTCTCTCTTTCACTCTCTCTCTCTCTCTCTCTCTCTCTCACACACACACACAGATACGCTCTCTCTCACACACAGTCTGTCTCTCACTCAAACACACACACAGATACTCTCTCTCACACGCACACAGTCTCTCTCACACACATACATACATTCACACACAGACACACACACAGTCTCTCTCTCTCACACACACTCACACACAGACTGTCTCTCATACACAGTCTCTCTCTCTTTCACTCTCTCACACACATACATACACACACACAGAGACACACACACACTGACTCTCTCTCACACACACAGACTCTTTCTCTCACACACAGTCTCTCTATCTTTCTCACACACACACTCTCTATCTCTCGCACACAAACACAAACACACAGACTCTCTCACACACAGTCTCTCTCTCTCACTCAAACACACACACACAGATACTCTCTCTCTCACTCACACACATACATACACACACACAGACACACACACAGTCTCTCTCTCTCTCTCTCACACACACACACACACACAGACTCTCTCACACACAAACAGTCTCTCTCACACACAAACAGTCTCTCTGTCACTCACACACACACACACATACTCTCTCTCTCACACGCACACGGTCTCTCTCTCATTCTCACACACACACTCACACACATACACAGTCTCTCTCACTCACACACACAGACTCTCTCCCTCTCACACACAGTCTCGCTCTCTCAGGTTCTTGCAAAGATTTGTAGCTCGGGTTGTGGATGAGATTGTTGGTTTGCTTGCGGAGCTGGCTGGTTATTGTACAGACGTTTCATCACCGTGCTAGGTAACATCATCAGTGCGGCCTCCGATGAGGCGATGTTGTTCCAATCTGCTTGGAATTTATATGATCAGGTCTGTTAAGCCGGGTTGTGTCATTTCCAGTTTGTTCTGCACGGGTTTGTACATGGGGTCTATGTTTGTTCATTGCATTACGGGGTGAAAACCAGGTGTCTAGGAATTCCCATGTGTGTCTGTGGTTGGCTTGAGCTAGGATAGTCGCATTATCCCAGTTAAATTGATGGCCTTCATTGTCTGAGTGTAGGGAAAGTTTGTCTTTTTGCTGCTAGCTGGTGTTTGTGTATCCTGGTAGCTGACTCCAAACAGCTCCATCAGCAAGGACAACATACTCAAACTACTCGATCTCACCACACACTTCATCTTTAACAGCCAAATATACAAACAAAGCAACAGCATACCTATGGGGTCACCCAACCCTGGACATATTGCAGAGGCAGTCATGCAAAGACTGGAATGCATTACCCTCCCCCTCAAACAGCCAAAACTGTGGATCCGATACATGGACGACACATCTGTCATCATTAAACGCACCACGTTAGAAGAAACACACCATTTCGTCAACAGCGTTTTCACCAGGATCAAATTTGCAAGCGAAGAGGAAGACAACAATCAGCTTCCATTCCTAGAAGTCAGGGTAGAATGAGTGACCAACGGGGCGATCCAAATCACAGTTTACAGGAAGGCCACCCACACTGAACAAATCCTCAATTTCCACAGCACTCACCCCAACGTCCACAAACAAAGTCGTGTTAGGACACTATTCAAACAGGCCGCAACTCACTGCAACACGCCAGAACTAAGCAGGAAGGAGGAAGAGCACCTACATAAGGTATTTGCTAACAACGGATATCCCGACAACTTCATCCACAGCTGCCTACTAGATAGACAATGCCAAGAGGACACAG
>NC_063377.1:8435557-8437598 GCF_021869965.1 Rhincodon typus
CACAGACACACACACACAGACACTCACACACACACACACTCACACACACACTCACACTCTCACACACACACTCACACACAGACACACATGCACTCACACACACAGTTTCTGGGAGGTAGAGCACTTTGTGAACATTCTGTTCTGATGCTGCACACAGGTCTGATACAAGATGGATTCACACAAGGTCCCTATTACAAGTGTCTCGTGGCTGAAGTCCCAGCGGATCGAGCCTGTCGAGGTAACGGCCTGTTCTTTCCAGTCTCCAGGACATTTTACTTATTGACTGGTGGGATGCGGGACTGGGCCCAGCGGTTGTTGCCCGTCCCTAATTGCCCCTTGAGACGGTGGTTGGGGCTGCTTTCTCGAACCGCTGTAGCTGCAGGAACGGCCCACACAGATAGGGAGGCCACGGTGAGAGCTACGATAGGATTGGGTGGGACTTCTGGTGAGGCCTAACTTCATGTTGGGAGAACCACACCTTTGTATCTTTTACCAATCTCCTGAAGAGCAAGGTGTGCTCCTCACTGGGCTGCAGCGAGTTGCTCATTGAGGGGGATTACAGCTTGTTAAAGACTTTATTGACCCGGTGACACTGAAGGAATGGCCAGCTGTTATCCAAGTCAGGATGGTGAGTGGCTTGGAGGGGAACTTGCAGGGCATGGTGTTCCATAAAGCTGCTTACCTGATCAATGGTAACCCCCAGGATGTTGATAGTGGGGGGATTCAGTGATGGTAACACCATTGAATGTCAAGGGGGCAATGGTTAGATTCTCTCTCAATGGTAACCCCCAGGATGTTGATACTGAGGGATTTGGTGATGGTAACGCTGCCAAGGGAGGATGGATAGATTCTCGCTTGTTGGAGATGGTCATCACTTGGCATTTGTGTGGCGCGAATGTCACTTGCCACTTGTCAGCCCAAGCCTGGATATTGTCCAGGTCTTGCTACACTTGGACACAGATGGCTTCAGTATCTGAGGAGTGGAGAATGGCGCCGAACGCTGTGCAATCATCGGCGAACGTCCCCACTTCTGATGGAGGGAAGAGGAAGCAGCTGAAGGTGGTTGGGGCCTACGACACTGAGGAACTCCTGCAGAGATGTCCTGGAGCTGAGGTGACTGACCTCCAACAACCACGACCACCGACCTACAAGGGTCAGAATCTTACAGAGGACTGAAATGACAAGGGATAATGGTGGGACTTATGACAGAATGGGGCGGAAATTCCAGTCAGGCCTAACTTGGCATCGGGGAAAAAAAAAACACTGTTGCATCGTTTGTGAACTTGCCGAAGGGCAAGGCGTGATTATTGCTTGGCTGATGCGAGTTACCATTTGAGAGGGGATCGTAGCCACAACTGGTCCCATCAATACTTAACCCTGACCTCCCCAATGCTCGGCAGCGAATAGCATCTCAACGGCTCCCTCCATGAGCACCCACCACATCCCTACACACTCTCTGCCCCACTGCCCCCCCGTCCATAGGCACAGGAAGCCCAGCAACGTCAGGGCTGTGTTTCAAGGCAGTGTGAGAGATAGTGAGTGTTGCGAGAACGCTTGTGGTAAGACAATGGGATTTGGCCAGGAATGACTGAGATCCAGCCCCTGGGAACACCACCCGAACTGCAGTTTCCCCTCTGAGCCCGCTCAGCATTCCCATTTGGAAATATAGCAGCTGTTCATACAAGGTCAAAACCCTGGAACTCCCTCCCTAAAGGCACTATCCCTATCCCACATGGTGGACAACAGAAGTTCAAGAAGGTGGTTCACCCCCACCTTCTCAAGGGGCAACTAGGGATGGGCAACAAATTCTAAGCCCGGTCACTTCCAGACAGGTCAATAAACGGTAGAGGTCATGGGTTTGGAAGGTGCTGTCTAAGGAGCCTTGGCGAGTCGCTGCAGTGCATCTTGTAGATGGTACACACTGCTGCGACTGAGGGTCGGTGGTGGAGGGAGTGGGTGCTTGTGGGTCTGGTGCCAATCCAAGAGGGGGCTGCTGTGTCCTGGATGGTGTCAAGCTTCTCGAGCATTGTTAGAGCTGCCC
>NC_063377.1:8437698-8438194 GCF_021869965.1 Rhincodon typus
TGAGGGGAGAGTCAGGAGGATCGAGTTTAAAGGGGATCCAGGATCGGGTCTAGTTTGACAATTGGAAAAATCTCCTGGCTGGAAGTCATTCAGATGACGTTAGCTCAACCAGAACATAAGGGCGGAGCGATCGAGAACGTCCCAGTGTTGATGAGGGCAGACAGGGTCTGTCCCTGTTCTCACCTCCTTTGCTGACTGATGCTGGTTTCTCTGCTTCCAGGCCATACACTTGTGGGTTACGCCTTGTATTTCTTCAGCTACGTGTCCTGGAAGGGCAGGGCGGTTTATTTGGAAGACCTCTACGTGATGGAAGAGCTTCGAGGTGAGCAGGTACCAGGTTGCCATGTTCTGTGAGCTGTGGATCTATCCCTGTCACCTCCTCCAGCCCACTACACCCCGTCCATATCTCCATCACCTCCTCAGCCCCTTACACCCCTTCCCTATCTCTGTCACCTCCTCCAGCCCCCTGTGCCCCATCCCTATCTCTGTCACCTCC
>NC_063377.1:8438294-8445762 GCF_021869965.1 Rhincodon typus
TGATGCTGCTTGGCCTGCTGTGTTCATCCAGCCCTGCACCTTGTTGTCTCGGATTCTCCAGCATCTGCAGTTCCTACTATCTCTGAGGCTATTGAGTTGGACGATCAGCCATGATTGTGAAGAATGGTGGAGCAGTGTCGAAGGGCCGAATGGCCTCCTACTGATCATATTTTCTATGTTTGCCAAGGGTGTGTTTGTGGGACATCACTATATTGGCACAGTTGCCATTTAGTAGGTAAATACTTTATTATTCTGGTAAGTTATCCAATAGAGTTAAGTGATTCCAATTTCTTCTTTTCGAGGGGGGCGCGGTGAGTAGCCGAGGGTTGATGCAGTTGCTACAGACTTCAGCAAAGCCTTTGACGAGGTTCCACACGGGAGACTGAGAAAGGAGATCGAACCTCATGGGGTCCAGGGTAACTTGGCAAGATGTATCCAAAATTTGTCTCAGTGACAGGAGACAGGGGGTGGTGGTAAAAAGCTGTGTGCCCAGCGTCCGTTGGCATACCACAGGGATCTGTGCTCAGTCCCTTATTGTTTGTGGTATATATAAAGGACATAGATGAGAACGTGGCAGAGAGTATGATAAGTAAGTTTGCAAATGATACAAAGTTTGACCGGGAAGTCAGGTGGAAGGCATTACGTTACAGGAGAATAGAAATGGATTGGTCAGATAGGCAGATAGGTGGCAGATGGAATTTAACCCTGAGAAAGTTTTCTTTCCCTTTATTCATTCACGGGATGAGGGCGTCGTTGGCTAGGCAGCATTTATTGCCCATCCCTAATTGCCCAGAGGGCAGTTAAGAGTCAACCACATTGCTGTGGGTCTGGAGTCACATGTAGGCTAGACCAGGTAAGGACGGCAGTGTGAGATGATAGCTCTTTGGAAGAAGAAACAAGACAAGGGACTACTCGATGACACGAGGACGCTCAAAGAACAGAGGGATATTGTCTGCAGATCTCTGAAGGTGACAGGACGGGTAAATAGGTGAATTAAAAAGGCAGAGATAGTAGGAACTGCAGATGCTGGAGAATCTGAGATAACAAGGTGTAGAGCTGCCTGAAACATCAACTTTCCTGCTCCTCTGATGCTGCTTGGCCTGCTGTGTTCATCCAGCTCTACACCTTGTTATCTCTGAGTTAAAAAAGCACATGGATCATTGCCTTTATCAGTTGTGGCATGGATTTTAGGAGCAGGGAGCTGATGTTGGAGCTGTACAGGACACTGGTTAGGTTACAGCTGGAGTGCTGTGTGTAGTCCTGCTCTGCACACTTCAGGAAGGATGGGATTGCACTGGAACGGGTGCAGAGGAGATTCACCAAGATGTTGCCTGGGACTGAGCTTTTCAGCGATGAAGAGAAGCTGGATAAACTCGGGCTGTTTTCTTTAGATCAGAGAAGGCTGAGAGGGGAACCTGACAGAGGGTGAGAAGATTATGAGGGGCATGGACAGGGTGGATAAGGAAGCAGCTGTTTCCCTTCAGTCGAAAGCTCAATAACCAGGGACGTGATTGCAAAGGGGACAGCAGGAGGTTTCGAGGGGATTTGGGGAAAAGGTTTTTTGACCTAGAGGGCAGTGGGAGGGGGTCGGGAATGCGCTGCCTGGGAGGGTTGTTGAGACGAGAAACCGCACAACCTTCAAAAAGGACTTGGCTGAGGCACTTAGTGTCAAACCATTCAAGCTTTACTCTGTATCTAACCCCATGCTGTCCCTGTCCTGGGAGGGTTTGATGGGGGAGACAGTGTAGAGAGAGCTTTACTCTGTATCTAACCCCATGCTGTCCCTGTCCTGGGAGTGTTTGATGGGGGAGACAGTGTAGAGGGAGCTTTACTCTGTATCTAACCCTGTGCTGTCCCTGTCCTGGGAGTGTTTGATGGTGGACAGTGTAGAGAGAGCTTTACTCTGTGTCTAACCCCGTGCTGTCTCTGTCCTGGGAATGTTTGATGGGGGACAGTGTAGAGAGAGCTTTACTCTGTATCTAACCCCGTGCTGTCCCTGTCCTGGGAGTGTTTGATGGAGGAGACAGTGTAGAGGGAGCTTTACTCTGTATCTAACCCCGTGCTGTCCCTGTACTGGGAGTGTTTGATGGAGGGGGACAGTGTAGAGGGAGCTTTACTCTGTATCTAACCCCGTGCTGTCCCTGTCCTGGGAGTGTTTGATGGGGGGGACAGTGTAGAGGGAGCTTTACTCTGTATCTAACCCCGTGCTGTCCCTGTACTGGGAGTGTTTGATGGAGGGGGACAGTGTAGAGAGAGCTTTACTCTGTATCTAACCCTGTGCTGTCCCTGTCCTGGGAGTGTTTGATGGGGGGGACAGTGTAGAGGGAGCTTTACTCTAGTGATCATGATGGTTTTACATGAATCCACTGGCCACTGCCAGTTACTTACACTGATTATTTGTGTGAATTCTCACAGATTGCATTACAGAACAAATGCCCCCTGTTGAACTTTGTCGTCCTGAACGAAAACTTTCCAAGCATTGACTTCTACCAGGCGAAGGGGGCTGTTGATGTGACCAAGTCGGAAGGGTGGCATCTCTTCAGGTTCCAGCAGGAACAGTTGGCAAAGCTGGCAGGCGGAAAGGGGCAGAACGTTGCGGCCTCTCCCTCTCAGTAAGCGCGGAGAACGGAGAGAATTCCCCGCCAGCCGGAGAATTCCCAGCCTCACCATGGCGAATGGGGAATCCCTATGTAAACATGTCACATTGCAATTGTAGCCTCCTGCCAGCATGTGGCGCTACAGGAGAACGACCGCGTGATCTGCTATCACCCAATCATCAGAGAGAATCTATCACTGAATAACTGAGGTGTCCTCTCAATCCTTTACATCCACAATAACCTGTTCATTGGTGTCACTGACCACTTTTGTGTAGGATTAATTGTCCTGATCACAAAACTGTAATTAAACTTATTATCTCTTCAGAGTTGCTTTGCATCTTTGAGCGAATGCTTCCTGCTGTCTGATATTTGTGGTATTCCCATTTCGCAAGTTGCTGGCTACATTCAGCCAGAACTGAGGGGATGCATGTGTCTAGAAAGTTTGCAGGACAGAAGAAGGGGCCATGGGATCATCCGGTATAGGGGCAGAATGAGGCTATTCGGCCCATTGAGTCTGCTCCCCCATTTATGAGATTACAGCTGATCTAATCCTCTGCAACTCCTTTCCTATCTTTTCCCCACAACCCTTGATTCTCTTACAATTAACATCTCTTTAGGTCAGCCTTGAATATACTGAATGAGACAATGTAGATAACCCCCTGTGATTAAGAATTCCACAGATTCAATCCCCTCCAACAGAAGAAATTCCAACACATCTCTGGCTGAGCCTTCATCCTGTCCGATAAGGGGAAACAACATCTCCTCTGTCAAATCCCTCTAAGAATCTTGTATGTTTCAATAAGGTCGCCTCTCAATCTTTTAAGCTCCAATGAGTACAAGGCCCCAACCTACTCAACCTCTCCTCATAAGACAGGCCCTCCATACCCTAGATCAACCCAAATCGAAGTGAGCAGGTAATGGGCACCACACTTTAGGAAGGAAGTATTGGCCCTGGAAGGAGTAAACGTAAGTTTACAAGAATGACATCTGGACTTCAGGAGTTAAGTTACAAGGAGAGATGATTACAAATTAAGCCTGTTTTCTCTAGAACTGATTAACATCTTCAAGATGTTGAGAGGAAGAGGCAGGGTAAATAAAGATTAACTACTTCCACTGGGTCGGAGATTCTAGAACTAGGGGCACAGTCTGAGAATTAGGGCTAGACCAGTCAGGAGAAATGTTAGGAAGCACTTTTACACACAAAGGGTGGTAGAGGTCTGTAACTCAGTGAATGCTGGATCAGTTGTTAATCGTAAATCTTTTTAAAAATTTGTATTAAATGGCAGAGAAGGCTGGAAGAAGACCTTCCTGGTCCTGATCCTGGTTCTTATGTTAAATCTGAGACTGATTTTGTTTTGTTTTAGAAAACGGGCATTAAAGGAAATGACCCAAATGCAGATAGATGGACAGTTAGCCATGATCTCATTCAATGGTGGAACAGGTTGGAGGGGCTGAATGGCCTGCTCCTATGCGCCTAATAAACCCTTTTTGGATCTCTGAGAGGGCTATCAAAGAGGAGGTGGAACTGGAGGTTGGGGAGGTAAAGGTGAGATGAAGTGAGTGACTGAGGCTGGAAGGGGAGGGCAGCAGTGGGCGCTGTGGATACATTTTTGCGGCGGTCGCCAGGACCCCGCGGCCGCATAGTTGCGGCTTGTGGAGCAGTCAAGCGTCCGGACATTTCGTCTGGAGGGGGAGACTATCGAAATACCAGCTTCTAAAAATAGGATTTTGCTGGAAAAGTCTCACCAGTATAGTCGAAGAGATAATTATAAATCAAGTGAAACCAAACGCCTGAGAAAAATAATCATCTTTGTTGGGTTTGGAGTGGAGTTTTGTGTGCTTGGTAGTTGGCATTCCCCTCCCAGCTTTGCGGTGGCAGCGCCCGGGCTAAAGGTTCCCGGCGCCGCTGGGTCCTAGAGAGATCTGCGGCTGGCAGGCAGCCGTTTGCTGCTCTGCTAAGTTCGAGTTAGACATGGCATTCAGCGTTCGGGAGGCGACAGCGGAGGACGCAGTGCACATTGCTCGAATGATTAAGGTCGGTCCCAGCAGCAAACCTGAACTTGGATGCAAAAGAGAACGGGAAAGGGAGAAATGCAACTTAACCATATGGAGCAGGAGAGGCAGGGAGTGGGAGAGAAGCTTTGCGTATTGGGCTATTGAAGGGGGGTGGAAGGGTTGTGGGTGGTGAGCAAGTTTCTTAAAAAATACAGGACATGGGTGATTCAAAATGTGCACATTTTGATAGCATTGTGAGCTGTGCACAGCTCAATTCACCTGAAAATGAATGGAATGCACAGAAACAGACAGGTACGTGCTCAGGTATAGGAAGACTTGCCTTTAGTCGCTGAGGGACTGAACACAAGAGCCAACGAGGCTAGGATGCAGCTGTATATGACATCAGTTAGGCCATATGTTTTCCCCCTGGAGCAGAGGGTGCACCTGATTGAGGTTTACAGAGTTCTGAGGGGGTACAGACAGGATAGACAGGCAATAGGAGAGAATGTGGGAGAGAAGCTAGTTAACTCTTCAGGAAAAGTTAACTCTGACTTTCTTTTTCTTCACAGATGCTGCCAGACCTGCTGAGCTTTTCCAGCAACTTCTGCTTTTGTTCCTGGCTTACAGCATCCGCAGTTCTTTCGGTTTTAAGGCAGGGATAAACATTTTTCTTCTGTAATGGAGGACTCAATAACAATTTATAGGAAATGGAGTGGATTTGAGGGGAACAGTTTTCACATAGAGGTGTACAGCATGGAAACAGTC
Organism: Rhincodon typus; assembly: GCF_021869965.1. Classification (NCBI taxonomy): domain Eukaryota; kingdom Metazoa; phylum Chordata; class Chondrichthyes; order Orectolobiformes; family Rhincodontidae; genus Rhincodon; species Rhincodon typus. The sequence goes on from NC_063377.1 coordinate 8,443,652, forward strand.
TTTTTGGTCCAACTCGTCCATGACGATCAGATATCCTAAATTTATCTAGTCCCATTTGCCAGCATTTGGCCCATAACCCCCTAAACCCTGAGATAACAAGGTGTAGAGCTGGATGAACACAGCAGGTCAAGCAGCATCAGAGGAGCAGGAAAGCTGACGTTTCAGGCCTAGACCCTTCTTCAGATTGTAGGAATCAATTAGAATATAGCAAAATTTTGTGTGTGAGTGAGTGGAATGAGGTTGGCAGGATGACATTGCATCAAGTCAATATCTCACCTTCCTCAGTCTGGGTGACCTGTTCAGAAAGGTTTTCATATTCAGCCCATTCCTAAAACAAACAGGAAACTTGTCAATCCCAAATGAAATGCCCATTTCCAAAGAGGAAACTCTTTAGGGAGTGCAGCGTGAGCAGTAGGCACATGGGGTCTAGGCCCGAAACGTCAGCCTTCCTGCTCCTCTGATGCTGCTTGGCCTGCTGTATTCATCCAGCTCTACACCTTGTTATCTCAGATTCTCCAGCATCTGCAGTTCCTACTATCTCCCCCTAAACCCTTCCTATTCATATCCCCATCCAGATGCCTTTTAAATGTTGTAATTGTACCAGCCTCCACCACTTCCTCTGGCAGCTCATTCCCTACACGCACCACCCTCTGCGTGAAAAAGTTACCTCTCAGGTCCCTTTTAAATCTTTCTCCCCTTCCTTTAATCCTATGCCCTCTAGTTTTGGACTCCCCTTTACTGGGAAAAAGATCTTGGCTATTTACACTATCCATGCCCCTCATGATTTTATAAACCTCTATAAGGTCACCCCCTCAGCCTCTGACACTTCAGGGAAAGTAGCCCTAGCGTATTCAGCCTCTCCCTATAGCTCAAACCCTCCAACCCTGGCAACATCCTTGTAAATCTTTTCTGAACCCTTTCAAGTTTAGTGACATCCTTCCTATAGCAGGGAGACCAGAATTGAATGCAGTATTCCAAAAGTGGCCCTAACCAATGTCCTGTACAGCCGCAACATGACCCTCCCAATTCCTATACTCAATGCAGCGACCAATAAAGGCAAGTGTACCAAACACCACCTTCACCGTCCTGTCTACCTGCAACTCCGCTTTCAAGGTGGGAATCTGGAACTGACTGCATGTGAGGATGGTCAAGGCAGGAAGCATCAAGTCATTGAAGATATATTTAGATGTATACTTGAAGGCTATGGGTCAGTTGCTGGACAATGTAATTAGAATGGGGTGCTTGATGATTGGTATGGTTGTGATGGGCTGAAGGGCCACTTTGGGTGCTGTAAACACTCTATCGCTCTCCACCCCACCCCCAAATCCCTATCCAGGTGCCCAGTCCACATGTGTCCACTCCCCATGTGCCTACTGCTCACGCTGCACTCCCTGAAGAGTTTCCTCTTTGGAAATGGGCATTTCATTTCACTTCATTTGGGATTGACAAGTTTCCTGTTTGTTTTAGGAACGGGCTGAATATGAAAACCTTTCCGAACAGGTCACCCAGACTGAGGAAGGTGAGATATTGACTCGATGCAGTGTCATCCTGCCAGCCACATTCATATCTCTCTCTTTCTCTCACTCACTCACTTTCTAACTCGCACGCACACACACTTTAAATTTTGCTATATTCTAATTGATTCCTACAATCTGCAAAGCCGGACTTCTTAATTTCTTTATTTTCTAACTATGTTTTCCCAAGACTGTGGATTGAAGAATCTGTACCAAGATAACTTTGTATCAACTTGTAAACTTTTCACTGGAGTCATCTGAATATATGTGACAATAAAGCTAACTCAAACACTTACATACACTTATCACTTGTGCACAAACTTCACACAGACGTGCACACTCTCAGACACAGACTCTGTCTCTCTCATTCACACACACAGACTGTGTGTCTCTCTCTCTTTCTCTCTCATGTGCAGACTGTGTCTCTGTCTCATGTGCAGACTGTGTCTCTGTCTCATGTGCAGACTGTGTCTCTGTCTCATGTGCAGACTGTGTCTCTGTCTCATGTGCAGACTGTGTCTCTGTCTCTCTCTCTCTCGTGCAGACTGTGTCTGTCTCTCTCTCTCTCTCTCTCGTGCAGACCGTGTCTCTGTCTCT
>NC_063377.1:8445772-8449942 GCF_021869965.1 Rhincodon typus
TCTCTCTCTCTCTCTCTCATGTGCAGACCGTGTCTCTGTCTCTCTCTCTCTCTCTCGTGCAGACCGTGTCTGTGTCTGTGTCTCTCTCGCACAAACACTCGCACACGCACACAGTTTCTGGGAGGTAGAGCACTTGGTGAACATTCTGTTCTGATGCCGCACACAGGTCTGATACAAGATGGATTCACACAAGGTCCCTATTACAAATGTCTTGTGGCTGAAGTCCCAGCGGATCGAGCCTGTCGAGGTAATGGCCTGTTCTTCCCAGTCTCTTGACATTGGCTGTGTTGCTGCTGCATTTCCAACATTGGGCTACATGTCAAGAAAGTGCCTCCCTCCAGGCTGGACCTGCAGCCTCCATCCTCCAGGAGATTCACCTCATCTATCCCTCTGCTGGCCCCGTCCCATTGTCCCCCCTCAGCCCCTGATCTTCTTGACCCTCCGCTGCACCCAGTCCAGTCTCCGTTTTACACATCTCATCATCGAGTTTAAATTCCTACAGGCCCCCCAAACCCACACTCCTCTCTTTCACCTCTTCCTGCCCCCTACACCCCGTCTCTATCTCTGTCACCTCCTCCGGCCCCCTACACCCCCTCCCTATCTCTGTCACCTCCTCCGGCCCCCTACACCCCCTCCCTATCTCTGTCACCTCCTCCGGCCCCCTACATCCCCATCCCTATCTCTGTCACCTCCTCCAGCCTCCTACACCCCTTCCCTGTCTCTGTCACCTCCTCCAGCCCCCATACCCCTGTCCCTATCTCTGTCACCCCTTCCGCCCCCTACACCCCCTCCCTATCTCTGTTACCTCCTCCAGCCCCCTACACCCCCTCCCTATCTCTGTCACCTGCTCCAGCCTCTGGACCTACACCCATCATAAAGTCAGTTTGGGTGGTTCTGACCTGGGCGTTGATGTCTTGACTAGCAGGTGGCTGTGCTCGCAAACTGGGCATTGGGCACCAGATGGCAGCATTGTCTCACTTCTCAACAGGCCATGGAGCCACACATCAGAAACAGGAGCGGAAGTGGGCCAGTGAGACCACCCTGCTATTAAATAAGATCATGGCTGATTTTTTCATGGACTCAGCTCCCCTTACCCGTCCGCTCACCATTACCCTTAATTCGCTTACTGTTCAAAAATCTATCTTTGCCTTAAAAACATGCAACGAGGCAGCCTCACTGGACAGGGAATTCCACAGATTCCCAACTGTTTGGGTGAAGAGGTTCCTCCCCAACTCAGTCCCAAATCTGCTCCCCCTTTAGTTTGAGGCTGTTCCCCCTCGTTCTAGTTTCACGCACCAGTGGAAACCACTTCCCTGCCTCTATCCTATCTACTCCCTTCAGAATTTTATATGTTTCTATAAGATCCCTCTTGATTTCTTCTAAATTTCAATGAGTATAATCCCAGTCTACTCAGTCTGTTCTCATAAGCCAACACCCGTCAACTCCTGAACCAACCTGGTTAACCTCCCCTGCACCCCCTCCAGTGCCTGTACATCTTTTCTCAAGTAAGGAGACTGAAACGGTACACAGTACTCCAGGTATGGCCTCACTGGCACCTTATACAGCTGCGGCATAACCTCCCTATTTTTAAACTCCATCCCTCTGGCAATGAGGGACAATATTCCATTCTTAATTAGCTGCTGCACAAGCGTAGAGCATGGAAACAGACCCTTTGGCCCAACCTGTCCATGCCGACCAAGTTTCCCAAACTCATCTAGACCTAGTTGACTGTGTTTGGCCAATATCCCTCTAAACCCTTCCTAGCCATGTACCTGTCCAAATGCCTTTTAGATGTTGTAATTGTACCAGCCTCCACCCACTTCCTCTGGCAGCTCATTCCATACACGCACCACCCTCTGTGTGTAAAAGGTCCCTTTTAAATATTGCCCCTCTGTCCTTAAATCTATGCCCTCTGGTTTTGAACTCCCCTACACTGGGGGTAAAGAACTTTGCCATTCCCCTTATCCATGTTCCTCACAATTTTATAAATCTCTATAAGGTCACCCCTCAACATTCTACACTCCAGGGGAAAATGTCCCAGCCTATCCAGCCCCCTCCCTATGACTCAAACTCTCCAGTCCCAGTAACATCTTTTCTGCACTGTTTGCAATTCAATAATATCCTTCCAATAGCAGGGAGACCAGAACTGTACGCAGTACTCCACAAATGGCCTCACCAATCACCTGTACAGCCACAACATGATATTCCAACTCCAATACTCAATGGTCTGAGCAATGAGAGCAGTGTGCTAAACGCCTCCTTAACCACCCTATCTCCATGTGATGACACTGGCGAGCAACTGTGTACCTGAAACCGTATGTCTCTCTGTTCGACCACTTGCCCCAGAGACCTGCCATTAACTATATAAGTTCTGCCCTTGTTCAGAAGGCTGTTGAAACTTTGATTTGTCTACACCCCTGGGCAGAATTAAACATCCCAGATGCCTTCTGAGGGCTGCAAAGTCACGCAGATGTTTGACAACGAGACACAAGATGAGTTATTGGGGACAGCCGGCAAAACCCAGATCCACAAAATCCGTTTTGAGGACAGTCTTAAAGGAGAAGAGAGGTGGAGATTTTTCAGGAAGGAGTTCCAGAAACCCCCCTCCCCCCACCAAACAGCTGAAGGGAGAGGGTGTAGGAGGCTGGAGGGGGTGACAGAGATAGGGAGGGGGGTGTAAGGGCTGGAGGAGGTGACAGAGATAGGGAGGGGACATAGGGGCTGGAGGAGGTGACAGAGATAGGGAGGGGCTGGAGGAGGTGACAGAGATAGGGAGGGGGTGGAGGGGGCGGGGGGGGGGGACAGAGATAGGGAGGGGGTGTAGGGGGTGTGGAGGAGAGGCAATGGAGATGGATATAGAGAAATGGATCCACCCATGTCCTTTATCCCGAATATGGAATGAATGTGAGGAATGTGCAACAACTGCCTGTTTTGGCTCTGATTTCTGTGTTTATTTATCTTCGGCTGTCTTGTTGTTTCCCTTCTCGCTGGAGCAAGGAGAGATTCTCTTTGTCTGACCTGTCTACGTGACAGAAAGCAGCACAGAGCACAAGGAGCTGCAGAAACTAGCTACTATCACCTCCCATCACCCCAGCCTTTCTCCAGGGGCCCTGCAACTCATTCCCTTGCAGTGTTCCCTCTCCGCAAGTTTCGTAAAAGTTTCTGTTGAACCTTCTGCCTCTCAGACAGCACATCCCAGATTCCAACACATCGCTGTGTCAAAATTACATGTTCTCCTCCTCTTGCCCCCTCCCTCTGGTTCATTCTCCGACTCTCTTCAATCTGTGTTCCCCCTCACTCTGGTGACTGATCCTGCAGCCTTTGGGAACAGATTCTCCCCAATTCCCCTCCATCGAAGTTCCCTTTGCCATTTGGAATGCCTTGATTCAATCGATCACTTCTCTGCTCCAAGGGGAACCATCCCATCTTCTCATCTTCTCTCCGACGGTTCTGTCACCCTTCAGGACGATGGGGTCCTGGAATTGACGCCTTTCCCCTCTCCCATCTGATTTACACCTCCTCCCTATCTCCATCACCTCCTCCAGCCCCCTACATCCCCTCCCTATCTCTGTCACCCCCTCCAGCCCCCTACACCCCCTCCCTATCTCCATCACCTCCTCCAGCCCCCTACATCCCCTCCCTATCTCCATCACCTCCTCCAGCCCCCTACACCCCCTCCCTATCTCTGTCACCCCCTCCAGCCCCCTACACCCCCACCCTATCTCCGTCATCTCATCCAGCCCCCTACACCCCCTCCCTATCTCTGTCACCTCCTAAAGCCCCCTACACCCCCTCCCTGTCTCTGTCACCTCTTACAGCCCCCTACACCCCCTCCATATCTCTGTCACCTCCTACAGCCCCCTACACCCCCACCCTTTCTCTGTCAACTCCTCCAGCTCCCTACACCCCCTCCCTATGTGTCACCTCCTCCAGCCCACTACACCCCCTCCCTATCTGTCACCTCCTACAGCCCCCTACACCCCCTCCCTATCTCTGTCACCTCCTCCAACCCCCTACACTCCCTCCCTATCTCTGTCACCTCCTCCAGCCCCCTACACCCCCTCCCTATCTCTGTCACCCCCTCCATCCCCCTACACCCCCTCCCTATCTCTGTCACCTCCTCCAGCCCCTACACCCCCTCCCTATCTCTGTCACCTCCTCCAGCCCCCT
>NC_063377.1:8450442-8453176 GCF_021869965.1 Rhincodon typus
GGCCTCATGGGGGTGGATATTGAACCATGAGGGGCCTCATGGGGTTGGATATTGAACCATGAGGGGCCTCATGGGGTTGGATATTGAACCATGAGGGGCCTCATGGGGGTGGATATTGAACCAATAGGGGCCTCAGTGGTTTGGAAATTGAATCAATAGGGGTGTCACGGGGTTGGATATTTAACCATGAGGGGCCTCATGGGGGTGGATATTGAACCATGAGAGGCCTCATGGGGGTGGATATTGAACCATGAGAGGCCTCATGGGTGGACACCGAAACTCGCAGGACTTCATAGGGCAGATATTGAACCTTGAGGGGCCTCACTGGTGGATATTAGATCACGAGGGAACTGTAGATAACCTTGGTTAGAGTATTGTGTGCAGCGTTCTGGAATCTGCATTAAAGGAGGGATGTAATCGCGCTGGAGAGGGCGCGGAGGGAGATTTACCAGGATAAAGGTGGGGGCTCTCGCTTGTATCCAGGTAACACACTCCACCCAAGAACATCGAATACAAGTATTTATTTAATTTCTGTCCTCACTCCCCTGTGTTTCACTCTCTGCAACTGTATTGCTGTAATGCAAAAGTAAGGAGATAATGAGGTCAAAGCATTCAGGATAGAAGCAAGAGTGCCAAATTTAAGTGGGAACAACAATTTATACAGCGTCGGACACGGTGCTGATTGCTTGGCACGTTGACCCTGATGGGTGCCGCGCAGACTACATATTTTCAATTTCTGTTTCCCTTTCTCGCCCGTCCCGTTTCTCAGGAGTTTTTCAGTGAAAACCTATGGGAGAAAGTGCCACGTTCATGGAGGGCGACTCTGTCCAAGCTGACTGCCCCACAGCTTTCGACATTGCTGCTGGAACGAGGACCTTGTGTTGGGTAAGGAATGGTCTCTGAGACTGAGGCCAAGGCGAGAATGGCTTGCAGTCATATAGTGCCATAAGGTTACAAAGTAGTTCAAGGTAGTCACAACAGACTTCAAAGGAACAAAATCTATTTTCTGCAGTGTACAGTTTAAATAAACTGTAGACCGGGCCACTGTTTAAATAGACTGTAGACTGTTGTGAAGTTGGGTAGAGGACTTGTGGATTGGGAGGCGAGAAGTTAGAATTTGGTGTTTGTAAAATGCTAGGGGGCAGGGGAGCATTGCATGGTCCCTTTAAAAGGAGATGTGTTTTTTCTACGTTTGGAGATTTAAAAAGGATGTCTGTGAGCAGCAGATAGAAAGTTTGCAGGTACACAGAGAGTGCCCAAATTGAAACCTTTGCATCAAAAGGTTGTATAGTTAGCCGGCCAAGCAACAGTTTTTACCAAGACAACAAGTTTTTGAATTTAGCCAGTCTATTTGAACCAGGCCCTTAGATACCTAAAACCAATTAAATTTAAATCTGATGGTTTTGACAACAAAGGACCAATCCTCTTGTAAGAAATGGATAAGTCATCAAGGGTAAAATCGTCAGTGCGCCTCCGGTGAAGCGTCGGTGTTCTGTTGGTGTTGCCTAGCAGGACGGCAAAACATTTGCAACCAAACCCACCGGCTTGGCGAGCACGTCTACAACCTCATCCACAACCAGAGCTACAAATCTTCTTGAAAACTTTAATCACCGGGCGCTGTTTAAATAGAATCTATAGACCGGGCGCTGTTTGAACAGACCCTGGAGACCGGGCGCTGTTTGAACAGACCCTGGAGACTGGGCGCTGTTTGAACAGACTCTGTATACTGTGTGCTGCAGCGTCAAAACTTGTTTATGTTGTTTACAAAACGCCTCCTGTTTTAGTGAATCGGATGAGGTATGTGGGACCTGAAAAATCTCAAGTGCCTGCAGGAACATGGGGAAATTGAGGCGGAAAACCATCAACCCTTTCTCTTTCCTCTCTCCATGTTGTCTGTCTGTCTCTCCCAGGCGCGAGTCGGTGTGGCCACTCTCTCTGTTGGCGTTCCGGGCATCCGCTCACGCGCTGTCCTTCTCCCGCCAACCCTGGGGTGGTGACTCATTCCCCCCTCCCACAGGGTTGGGCCAGGGGCCAGAGGAATTTCAGGCCAACGGGAGCGAGAGCTCGAGGTTGAGCCACCATTTCCGGAAGCATGTTAAGCCGAAGAAGCAGCATGAGATCCGGAGGCTGGGTGCGGTGAGTGGTTGCGACTGGTCTTTGCCTGGGGATGGAGGGGAGGGAGGAAGGTGATACCTGATTGTTGGCAAGAGGGGCTGTGACGCTGAGGGGTGGGAGGGGGGAATTGGGAATTGTCCGCAGTGTTGACCTGCATCGGTAAGGCCACAATTCCGGTCTCCGTGCTATAGGAAAGATGTGATTACACAGGGGGTGCAGAGGAGATTGTTGCCCGGGAGGGAGAAGTTTAGTGACAAAGGGAGGCTGCATAAGCTCAGCTTGTTTCCTTTAGTGCATAGAGTGGAGTACCTGATAAACTATGAGGGGTATGGACAGTGTGAATTGGAAGCAGCCGTTCCCCTCAGTCGAATGGTCAATAGCGTGGGTGACATAATTTTAGGGTGAAGGGCGGGAGGTTCAGAGGGGATTTGAGGAAGGCATTTTTCACCCAGAGGGTGGTGGGGGTCTGGGATGTGGTGCCTGGGAGGGCAATAACAGGACGAAAACCCACAACCTTTAAGAAGGCATGAGCACTGTAAAGGTCAAAACGTTCAAGGTCACGGGCCGAGTGTTGGAAAGTGGGACGAGTGTCAAAAGACCGGTGCAGACATAGTGGACT
>NC_063377.1:8453276-8464589 GCF_021869965.1 Rhincodon typus
CTACTTGCCCGTAGGGCTGTTAAATGTCAACCACATTGTGCATCTGGAGTCACATGTAAGCCCAGACCGTGTATGGATGGCAGATTTGCTTCCCTAAAGGGCGTTAAGAGAACCAGACGTGTTTGACCTTGGCTATGGTTTGGATTGATGGACAGTAAATGTGGACCCAAGCCATTGAGGGTCGTGTCCCGTAGACGAATTCTAACAGTTGCAGGAGAGGCAGTGGATGGAGCACTCTGTGTGACGCTGTCCCTTTCTTCCATCCTTTACCCCCGCCCCCGCTCCTAGGGTCACCTGTCCCGCTACCTTGCATTCGGACACGGGCTGCACCTCACCGGGGTGGAAGCCGGAGAGGAGCTGGTCGCTACAGCCAGAAAGTTTGACAGAGAACTGCTGCTGAGCCTGCAGAAGGAAGCCGCAAAGAAATCGGAGGTGCTTTCGGGGTTTTGGGGAGTTGGGGGGGGGAAGTGGGGGAAACGCAGGAAGTTGGGGGGGGTGGGGGGGGCGGGGAGGGGTGTGCAAGTCTGCTGTCCAGGTTTGCTTTTGTAGCGAGGTCTGTCTTGTCCAGGCGGGAAAAGGTCATTTAAAGCAGTTGCAACCTTGGCGATGCACTGGGCATTGCCAACAACCGGGAGGGGGGATGGTGCAGGGGTGGGCCTATCGGCACATTACACCTCCTCTAAAGCAGCAAGATGCCTGGATCTGTATCCCATCGAAGGCTGGGTTGCGGGGGGGGGAAGGGGTTGCTCTGGTGCTAGATGCCTGGTTTCAGGTGTGTGTGTGTGCGTGCGCGGCTTTCTATAAGAGTTACAGGCCCACGGGACATTGACCCGAATCTCTCCCTCTCTCCTGCAGGGTGGTGGAGATGTCCCAGACGATAAGACTGCTGGCCACCCCCTCCCCCGTCACCTGGTCGGCCGTGTTGGCAGTGGGGGGTCGGGGCACGACCTGCTCCAGCTGCTGGTGGTGGAGGGCGACCCAAGGTCGGAAGGGGAGGGGAGCCCCTTTGTGCTGACGGGGCTGCACGCCTGTGGGGACCTAGGCCCCACTGCCCTGCGCCAGTTTGCCGGGTGCCCCAGGGTGCTGGGGGTCACCGCCGTCTCCTGCTGCTACATGAAGGCCACCACCGGGGGTGCCGCTGAGAACGGGTACCCCATGAGTGCTTGGGTGCGGGGGCTCCCTGAGCACGGGCTGCCCTACAAACTGCGAGAGCTGGCATGCCATGCTATTGAGGACTACGCAGGCCGGCTGAGACGGCAGAGCACTGGGCTGAGGGTACACTGCTACCGCGCCACCCTTGAGACCATCATCAGGCAGATCAACCCCTCACTCAAACGTGCCGGAGTGCAGACACCCAGGAATGCTCACCTCCTCTCGTTTGAAGAGTAAGAAAATCCCACTCACTTCCTTATCCTGTGTTGACAGGCAACATCACGCAATTTAAAATAAAACGTGGTGCTTGCCCCTCTCCCCAGACACACACACACACTCACTCACTTACTCTCTTACTGTCTCTCACTCACTCTGTCTCTCTCACTCGTACTCTCTTTCATTCTCACGCTCTCTCTCACTCACACACACTGTCTCTGTCTGTCTCTCATCACACTCTTTGTCTCTCTCACTCACACTCTGTTTCTCACTCTGTCTCTCACTGTCACTCTCCCTGTCTCTCTCACACACAATACAGTGGCAAAGAGAAAATGTGAGCAAAGGATTGTCACATTTGAGAGAAATTTGAGGAGGAAGGCTGGGGTTTGAATCGGTGACACTGGGGAGGGGAGAGATTTAACCCTACCGGCCGTTGATTAAGTGCCGCTGGGTCAAAATGCTGGAACTCCACCTGGAGGGAAATTGCAGGTGTCCTTGCAGCCCAAGGACTGCATCAGTTTAATGGGATCGCCTCCTGCAGCTTGCCTGTGATGTAGATTGGGAGGCGGGGGTGGGATATTGGGTTGAGCAATTGATAACCTTCAACACCGATTGTAGTATAATGTAGCAAAGCTCCATCATCATTCCCACCAAACCCCTTCTCCATGTGGAGATGGATCAGATGGGGGTGGGCCTTTACACAGAAGCTTTCAAAGGTCACTGGCCTGGAGAGGAACGTTGGTGGGAGGGGGGTGTTGGTGTGGAAGCTAGTGCTAGGCTTGCGTGACGAGAGCATTACAGGCTGTGAGGTCCTCCTCCGACCCATACCTGAATTCTGTCTCGCTCACGCCCAGCTCCCGACTCTCTTCTCAGCTGGTACGGTGGCTCAGTAGCATAGCGCCAGGGATTCAATTCCATCCTCAGGCAATTCTCCATGTAGAGTTTGCACGTTCTCCCCAATGTCTGCGTGCGTTTCCTCCTACAGTCTAAAGATGTGCAGGTTAGGGTGGATTGTCTATGCTAAATTGCCCCGTAGTGCCCAGGGATGTGTAGGTTAGGGTGGATTGGCCGTGCTAAATTGCCCTGTAGTGCCCAGGGATGTGCGGGTTAGGGTGGATTGGCCGTGCTAAATTGTCCCGTAGTGCCCAGGGATGTGCAGGTTAGGGTGGATTGGCCGTGCTAAATTACCCTGTAGTGCCCAGGGATGTGCGGGTTAGGATGGATTGGCCGTGCTAAATTGTCCTGTAGTGCCCAGCGATATGCAGGTTTGATGGGTTAGCCATGGGAAATGTAGGATTAAAGGGATAATGCTCTTCAGAGGGTCAGCGTGGACTCAATGAGCCAAATGCTTCCACACTGCAGGAATTCTATGACTCTATGATTTTCTTCTTTACCCCCCCTCAACCCCCACCCCAAGCTATGCCCGGGCTGGCCTGAGCAAACTGGGCTTGGACGCTGATGCCCAGTGGGACTCCGACCTGGTGAGCTCGATGCTGGCACAGGAGGCCAAGGTGGTGGCCTATTTCTGCCTCGGCCTGGTGCTGGCCCCAGCGATCGAGACCCTCATCCTCCTGGACCGAGTAATCTACCTGAAGGAGCGAGGTGAGGAGGGGGTGAGGGTGGTTAGCTTTCCCTGACGGGTGGGGTTTGTCTCGTTAAATCGGGAACTTGAAAGGGTCGCCTCTGAGATGAGATATGTTCACCCCTGAGTTGAGGGGTGATATGGGGCTCATTGACCCATCAGTCGGGTTTGGGCAATAAATTGCTGGCCAGCCAGCGATGCCCATGTCCCACAATTACAAAGTGTAAAATGATCACTAATAAACCCAATTGGGAGTTTGAGAGAAACTTGTCTCATCCAATTGGAGACCAACTCTAAGACGTGTCCATACAGCCCATCTCGCTTATGCTAGCTCTCTGTGGGCACCATTTATTCCAAATTCCACCCCCACCCCTCTGCTGCAGATCCATCCTCTTCCGAGCAGGCTAGTGGTAATGTCACCAGGCTCAGATCACATTTCTGGAGACGTGGGTTTGAATCCCCTCCACAGCCAGTGGCAAAATTCAAATTCGGTCCAGTACTGGAATAAAAAGCTAAAACTGGATGTCTGCATTTCAGTCTGCAAGCAAACAGTCTACAGGGTCTATTTAATCTGCAGTTAAAAGGCAGCCTCGTGGTGACCATGCAGCAAACCACACGTGACCTCTTTCAGGGAAGGTAATCTCCTGTCCTGATCCAGTCTAGGCTGTGACCCCAGGCCCAAAGTGACGGGGTTGAGTCTAAACTGCCCCCCCGGGCTATTTGAGATGGGCGGTAAATGCTGATGATGCACATGAGTGAAAAAATGAAAATAAATCATAAACCAATTCCCTTTCAAGCGCCTGGATTGTATCTGTTCTACACCACACATTGAGAGGCAGTACATTCCTGGATCTGACCACTGGCGACAATTTTTCCAGCCACCACCATTGCTTCTTCACCTCTCACCTTAATTCTGACTCCCTCCTGTTTTTGATCCTTCCCGCTATGGGAATGGTTTGCTGGATTCCCCCCAAATCCATCCATCCAGACAACCTCCCTCACCCCCAACTCCATCTGGACCACCCCATGATTTTTAATTCCTTGATCAAATCTCCCCTTGACCCACTATTCCGCCCCTCCGAGGTATACAAGCCCAACCTTTCCCATCTGCCCACGTGACTGAAGTCTCTCAGAGTCGTACAGCACAGGCAAAGACCCTTTGCTCCAACCAGTCCATGTTCCCAAACTAAACTAGTCCCACTTGCCTGCATTTGACCCATATCCCTCCAAACATTTCGTATTCATGTACTTATCCAAACGTCTTTTAAACATTATTAACTGTACCCGCAAGCACCAAATGTGGACGTTCATTCCACATACAAACCACTCTCTGTAAAGAAAAAATTTCTCTTTATGTCTTTTTTTAAATCTTTCTCCTCTCACCTTAAAAATACACCCCCAAGTCTTGAAATCCCCACCCTAGGGAAAAAGACTCCTGCCATTCACCTTATCTATACCCATCATGATTTTATAAACCTCAATAAGGTTACCCCTCAACATCCTACACTCCAGTGAAAAAAGTCCCTATAACGCAAACTGTCCATCCCTGGCAACATCCTGGTAAATCTTTTCTGAACCCTCTTCAGCTTGATAATGCCCTTCCTGTAACAGGGCCACCTTGTTCTGGTCTCTTCACTCACCCCACAGAGGAATTAGTTAAATAGTTTACCCAACTTAGGGCTAAAGGGATCAAAGGTTATGGAGGAGAGAGCAGGAGTGAAGGAATGGGTTGGATGATCAGCCGTGATCATGTTGAATGGACAGAGCAGGCTGGAAGGGGCCGAATGGCCTACTGCTGCTCCTATGTTGTACGTTTCTCCCACAGTACTGTCTGAACAGTGTTTTAAATTCTCGTGGCAGGCTTTCAGTGCGAGGTAATCCCGCTGTTTGACCCCACCTTCTCGCCCAGGAACTTTGTGCTGGTGGCAGCCAAGGGTGTCAGGCGAGTCAGCGACCTCCTTACCTGCCTGGAAGATGGTGCCGGGTGTGACTGACCACTGTGTCCAGAACTTCGACTAACCCAGGAGACAATTCCCTGTCTCTGTGTCTACATGTGACAATGACATCCCGGATCAGATTCCTTCAGTGTTTAGTGGCAGCGTTGAGAGTGACTTTGAGAGCAAACTGACCCCTGGCTTCAATGGAGATGTGGGTACAGCTGGAGAGAAATGGTGTGAACTTAGCCTGTGTGGACTCTTTCTGTGACAGCCTGACATGATAACTCCTGCAACAAAGACATGCAAACAGGAACATTTCCTCAGTCAGAGTTGAGATGGAGAACAACGGTTCCCATTCCCCCAAAACCTGTTGAGCTGGAATACAAAGTAGGTCAGTCTGGGTCATTTAATGTAGTGGTTCTGCGAGTAATTCAGATCCTCAGACAGGAGTTCAGATCCCACCTCCGCAGACAGAAAAATTTAAATACTTAATTAAAACTGCAGTCTCCGCAGCCATCATGATGAAACTACTGAACTGTTGTTGAAATTCATTAAAGGGAGAAGGAAATCTGCTGTCCTTACCCGGTCTGGACCTACACGTGACTCCAGATCCCACAGCAGTGAGGTCGACTATTAACTGCACCCCTCCAAAATGTGATCAGAAAAGCCTGCACAAAACGAAATGTCACCTCAGCCTTGGCCACGAGATGATGGAGTGATATTTGGGTCCGCGTAGCATGTGGAGTGCAGTGGTTCAAGAAGGAGCTCACACCACTTTCTCAAGTGCAACTGGGGAGGGGTGATAAATGCTGGGCCCAGCCAGCGATGCCCACAAGTAATTTAAAATAAAAGGATTACGTACATAAAGCCTTTTGCATTCAGTTGTGGGCTGCAGATCTCAAAAAGAATATAATATTTGTTGCAGCTGTACAAGATGGTGAGACCACATTTAGAGTACTGTGTACAGTTCTGGTCACCCTACTGTAGAAAGGATGTTATTAAACTAGAAAGAGTGCAGAAAAGATTTATTAGTATGCCACCTGGACTGGAAGGTTTGAGTTATAACGAGAGGCTGGAACTTCTTTCCCTGGAGTGTAGGAGACTGAGGGGTGACCTTATAGAGCTCTATAAAATCATGAGGCATAGATAAGGTAGCTAGCCAACAGCTTTTCCCCATGGTTGGGGAAGTCTAAAATTAGAGACCGTAGGTTTAAGGTGAGAGGGGAGAGATACAAAAGGGTCCAGAGGGGTAATGTTTTCACACAACGGGTGGTGAGTATCTGGAACAGGCTCCAGGTAGTGGTGGAGGAGAGTACAGTTTCTCAGGTAGATGGATGGGCTAGGTGTGGTGGGATATGGACCAAACACAGGCAAATGGGACTAGTTTAATTGAGAAAAACGGACAGGTTGGGCTGAAGGACCTGTTACCGTGCTGTAAACCTCTATGACTCTATAACCTCTGAGAAGAAACAGATTAATGAGAATGAGGTGAGGGCTGAAAGTGGTTCAACTCCCAGGACTGGGTGCACAGAAGCAACTTGTATTTCCAGAAGTTTTGAGACAGGATACTAAAGCACTTGGTCAACTTTTCCCCGGGATGAACAGCACTGAGTTTGAGCTGATCATTGAATTATGATGAGGCTGTTTGGCCCATCGAGTCTGCATTGACATTAGGAATGGCTTCTGTGTCCCACTGAAATCTCAGCTGGTAAATAATCAGAGATCCCCAGCAAGTTGGAAGTAGTGGCTTGTTTGTTCCTGAAAAAAGGCCACATAAAGACAGGAACAATGAAAATAAATCCTTTTATTTGACAGTATTAATTAAATACGGCTAACTCTAGGGTGAAGTGCCCATTCCCTGTGTGACTGGATGTAGTCTGTCTCTTCCTGTTTAGCTCCCCTGGGCACCAGCATGTGTCCTGCAGGTGCTCAGTACCAGTATGATCTCCGAGGCCTGCTGCTTTCGTTTATTCCCATTTTCTCCATCACGTCTTCCTCAAAGGTCTTCAGAATGGGTGTGAATGTCTTCTCCAGTGCATCCTCAACACTGGTGTCCTTTGGCCCATCTGAGCACAACCACAACAGGAGAATTAGTAAGGATGCTGCTGCAGAGGGCACAGGATTAGATACAGAGTAAAGCTTCCTCTACACTGTCCCCCCACAATTAAACACTCCCAGGACAGGGAAAGCACAGGGTTAGATACACAGTAAAGCTCCCTTTACATGGTACTCATCAAACATTCCCAGGACAGGGACAGCTCCACTACATTCTTCCCAATTTCTGTCATTACCCAAAACCCTGGCAAGCATTCTTCTATCACCTCTTCCAGCCCCTACCCCACTCCCGATCCCCGTTACTACCTCTAGCCCCTGCACCCCCTCCCGATCTTTGTAATCTACAACCCACCAACATCTCTGTGCTCCTCTAATTCCGGCCTCTCGAGCATCCCCCATCACCCCTGCTCCCCCTCCCTCTCCCTTCAATTCACTTTTTCCAAAACCACTTTGAGCTCTTAGTCACCCATCCCTAAAGTGTCCCGGAGTCACAGTTTTGGTCTGGTTCTGCATAGCAAGCATCGATGCCTGAAGGGCTCTGCGAACACCCAGTTACTGCCACTAGAGTCCTCAGGCACTTAACAACGTTGCTAAGAAAATAAGTAAATTCTCAGGAGGAACATGGTCATTTATCCCAGAGATAGAAGGGATTGTTGAGCTTAGTCTGACAGACAAGAGGGATGGCTTTAACTTTGCAATATGATAAAGGATGAGCGAGGTGTTGTATTGACCAGGAAGGGGATGGGGGGAGAACAACTTGCCTTTCCACTGTTCTGGCACAATCCCGTCTCTCCTCTGAAACACTGGTTTGGGAATGATTCTCCCGGAGCGGGTGGATACCCGGACCTTCTCTCCTTCTTCTGTATACCGCCAGTCCACTGTTGTTGGCTTCCTACATGGGTTAGGGGAAGGGAACAGATCAGAAAGTTGGGAGGAGACATTCGTTCCCAGTCGGCATGATCCCCTCACCCCCTCCATCCCCCCCAAAAGAGAGCGCCAGTCAGCCCCAGGCGCGAACATACCTGTCGCTGGGGTCCACTAGTGACACGTCATGGATCAACAGTGGTGACTCACTTGCAATGTACGTTCCCCGGTGCTCTCCCATCTTGCCAACGTAGCGGTAATGCTGCGAATGGGGTGGGAGAACGGGAAGGATTAACGATGGCACAGAAGGACCCCACACCCACCAACGCCATCTGACACAACACCCCCCCCACCCCAAAAAACACGCATCCACTCCAACAACCCCAGGTTGAATGAGCCATGTCACAGACAGACACGGCAGTGCTGCACTCCCTCAGTACCGTACCGGCAGTGTCGGCCCATACTCTGCTTACGGAGCATGAATGTGGCAATGTGACCTTCTGATTAGAAATCGGGAGGCAAATCGAGTCATCCCTCCGTATCCTGCAGACGATGAAATTTGCGAGCGCGGATCTCTGTTAAAAACTGCGGATATTTTTCGGCACCAGATGTTGATTTTTGTTGGGCATTTTTTGGCGCGGATAGGTGAATTCACGGATTTGCTGTATTATCACAGGACTGCTAATCCAGAGACCCAGTAATGATCTGTGGACCCGGATTCGAATCCTGCCATGGCAGATGGTGGAATTTGAATTTGATTCAAAATCTGGAATTAAGACTTGACTGACGACCGTGTCGATTGTCAGGAAAAAGCCACCTAATGTGCTTCAGGGAGGGAAATCTACCATCTTTACTTGGTGTCCCCTCCATGTGACTCCAGACCCACGGCAAACTGGTTGACTCTAACTGTCCTCTGGGCAATCAGGAATGGGTAATAAATGCAGGGTGCACAAATCCCTTGAATGAATTCAATAAAAGCTACCCGGATTTCGAACTTTCAACGACCTGACCTCTGAGAACAGTGACAGCCCCAAGACACCCAAGGGTGCTCCATTAATCACTGCCTGTGATCCACAAGGGAGGCCAGTGATGGGGTTGGCAAATGTGCCGATGGGAGAGATCTTTCACTTAAGCCCCCCAGGCATTTCAGAGATGCCCTGCACCCCCCACTCACCGTATTGAGTCCCTCCAGAACCACCCAGTTCCGAGCTCGAATCACCTGGCTGACCTTTCCCTGTTTCCCAGCATCTTTGCCCTTGAGAATCTCCACCTAGTCCGGAAGAAGCACAGTAGAACGTTGTCACGGAGTGAGGGGGAGGTGGGGGTTTCCAAAGTAATCACAGTCATACAACATGTACACAGACCCTTCGGACCAACCAGTCCATGCTGACCATAATCCTAAACCAAACCAATCCCACCTACCTGCGCTTGGTCCGTATCCCTCTAAATCCTTCCTACTCACGTACTTATCCAAACATCTTCTAAACGTTGTAACTATACCTGCATCCACCACTTTCTCATACCACAGACGAACTACTCTTTGTAAAAAAGTTGCCTGCCATATCTTTTTTAAATCTTTCTCCTCTCACCTTAAAAATACAAGCCCCGTTCTTGAAATTCCCCAACCTAGGGAAAAGACACCTGTCATTCACCTTCTCTATACCCCTCACAAATTTATAAATCCTTATAAGGCCATCCCTTAACCTCCTACGCTCCTGTGAAAAGAAGTCCCAGCCTATCCAGCCCTTCCCTAGAGCTTAAAATCTCCAGTCCCGGTAACATCCTGGTAAGTCTCTTCTGAACTCACTCCAATTTAATAATATTCTTCCTATAATAGGATGAGCAGAACCGGACACTGCTCCAGGCGAGGTCTCACCAATGTCCCGTACAACCTTAACATGACGTCCCAACTCATATACTCAAAGGTCTAAGCAATGAAGGCAAACGTGCTAAATGTCTTCTTAATCATCTTGTCTACCTGTGACGCAAACTTCAAAGAATTACGTACCTGAACCCCTAGGTCTCTCTGTTCTACAACACTCCCCATGGCCTGATCTTTAATTGTACAAGTCCTGCCCTTGTTCGTTTTATCAAAATGCAACACCAATCTCCCCCAGTCTCCTGCATATATAACCAGGGGAGGGGAAATCATTGGCTGAGATCAATCTGTCCACAGCTGGAAGGAGGCCATTCACCCACTCCCGCCACTGCCAGCCTTTTGCAATTGTTATCCCCACTCCCACGACTTGCACAAAACATATCTCTCCCTGTGGTGCAGTGGGTAGCGTTCTTGAATCTGGCCCTGAAGCCTCGGGATCGAGTCCAATACTGGGAACTGATGACCAAAAAAAATTCTTCCAACTCACGAAAGGCAGCAGGGTCTCCTGGCTCTGTTTTCGAATCTGTTTGATCCCTGACTTCCCTCCCTCTGGTGCCTGATCCACATTACCCTCGATCAGAACAGCCCCTCGCAATCTGGCATGCCTCGATTCACTCTCTTTCTTAACCGTCTCCTATTCCGAGGAGAATGATCCAGACTTCTTCCCAGTCCTTTGTCCCCCAGGTCCTGTTCTGGCAAAAATTACATAGCCCAGCCATTCCAACACGCTCCCGGTCTGCGGCAATTTCATCTCATCCTGAAACCCACCTCGTTCACTTATAACCCACCATTTCCCAGACCTGAATGGGGAGGTAATGGCCACATGGTATTATCGCTGGACAGATAATTCAAAGAAGCAGGTAGTGTCCTGGGGACCCGTGTTTGAATCCTGCCCAGCCAGGGGCATCCTCATCCCATCAGTGATCACAAACTTTTTATAAACCACTTCAACTATAGATTTTCACCCCTCCTCCCTAACTCCGGCCCCTGCACCCCCTCCCCACTGTCTCTGGCCCCTGCGCCCCCTCCCTATCTCTGTCACCTTCTCCGGCCCTCCTGTGAGGCGTTTCACTATGAAAAATGGCACTATATTAATGCAAGGTCTTGCTGTGAAAGTCCGCAGCACCCTCTCCTAACCCTTGACTCATCTGCTGTGCCAGACTAGGATTCTGACATTGCCACCAGGCCCATTCTGGTCTGCCAGCTGTTGTAATGAGGGAGGAGATAACTGCGACCTTCCCTCCAACTCTCCCCACCCCAAGTCGGAGTCACAAATAACGAGATGCCGACAATCGCCACCCGAGCCTGTGTTCCTCTCCGCTAAGCCTTACCGTATCCCCTCGGAAGATCTTCCACTCGTCCTGAGCTAGGGGTTCCACAAACACCTTTCTCCGCTGGCGACCCGGAGGGTTCATCCTCTGGGCGGCCACCGTCCAGGGCCGGCTCATGCCGTGCCGGTAGCCACGAGGGAGCTTGGCGGCGGCAGCTAGCAGGGCTCCCAATCGCATGGTCCGTCAGGGAGGTGGGGGGGGCTGCAGAGAGAGGAGAGGATGCCAGAGGGCGAGGGGGTGAGTTGGTGTACGTGGGAGTGAGGCATACGGCACGGAAACAAGCCCTTTGGCCCCACC
>NC_063377.1:8465089-8467880 GCF_021869965.1 Rhincodon typus
CATAGGAGCGAATCCCCCTGGGATCTGGGTTTGAGTTCTCCCCCATTCCCCCTGAGATTGGGTCCCCTGTTTCCCTCTCCCACGGGAGCAAGTCCCCCGTGGGAATGAGTCCCTCTAGAATCTAGGATTAAGACCCGTGTTCTCCCCCACTCCCCCCTGGAGCGCATCCCCGTCCTGCCCCCACTTCCCGTGGGAGCAAGTCCCTCCCCGTTCTACCTGCTGTCTCGGTGTTGATTTCCCTTGCGTTCCTGGTTTGGATTTATCACTGATCAGCTTGATCCCCTGGCCTTTGAGGGGTGGGGTGAGATGTTCCTGCACGAAGGATCACGCTCCCAGGATAAGGGACATTTGGGGCTGGGTTGAAATCCTCGACCCCAGACGGTCAGTGACCGAATGTGTCAGTGATGGGGAGAGATTGATTACTAGATGTTGAAGAGAGTGACGTATCGAGGGATATTTGAAAACTGCAGAGACGTGGCGATGAGATTAGAGATCAGCTGACGCAGCAGGCTTTTTAAAATGCACTTAGGGTTATGGGTGTCGCTGGCTGGACCAGCATTTATTACCCCCACTTTCAGTTATCCCTTGAGAAGGTGGTGGTGAGCTGTCGTCTTGAACTGCTGCAGTGCAGTTAGGGAGGGAGTTCCAGGATTTTGACCCAGCGACACTGAAGGATGGCCAATATATTTCCAAGCCGGGATGGTGAATGGCTCGGAGGGGCTCTTGCGCAGGAGATGGCGTTCCCATGTATCTGCTGCCATTGTGCTTACTAGATGGGAATGGTCAAGGATTTGGAAGGTGCTATCTGAGTTGGCTTGATTTTCTGCAGTGGATCTTTCTGCTGCTGAGCGTCGGTGGTGGAGGGAGTGGATGTTTGTGGATGTGGTGCCAATCAAGTGGGCTGCTTTGTCCTGCTTAACCATACAGCGCGGAAACAGACCCTTCCGTCCAACTCTTCTGAGCCACCCATCCCGGTTGGACCAAGTCCTGTTTGCCAGCATTTGACCTTTATCCCTCTTAAACCTCTTCTATTCATACGCCCATCCGGGTGCCTTCTAAATGTTGCAATTGTACCGGCCTCCACCACTTCCTGTGGCATACATGCACCCCATGACGATGTTACCCCTTGGGTCCTTTTTATATCTTACCCCTCTCACCTTAAACCTATGCCCCTCTAGTTTTGGACTCCCCTTGCCTCGGGAAAAGACCTTGGCTATTCACCCTATCCATGCCCCTCATGATTTTATAAACCTCTAAGTTCAGTTGGAGCTGCACTCATCAAATCAAACCTTATATAGGGGAGGTAATGGCCTAGTGGTATTATCGCTGGACTGTTAATTCAGAGACCTGGATAACATTCTGGGGGCCTGGGGTTCGAATCCCGCCAGGGCAGATGGTGGAATTTGAATTCAATAAAATATCTGGAATTAAGAATCTAATGATGACCATGAATCCATTGCCGATTGTCAGGAAAATCCCATCTGGTTCACTAATACCCTTTAGGGAAGGAAAATGCCATCCTTACCTGGTCTGGCCTATATGTGACTCCAGACCCACAGCAATGTGGTTGACTCAGAACTGCCCTCAGGCAATTAGGGATGGACAATAAATGTTTCTTGGCCAGCGACGTCCTCCTCCTGTTAACAAATAAAGAAAAAAAATTCCCTATCTTCATAATTTTCAACCTTCTCCCCCCCCCAACCCCCCTTTTAAGTGGAAACATCTTATTTATACCCACCCAATTGAACCTTTTTTTAGATTATTAAAGACCGCAATGAGATCACTCCCTCAGCTCAGTAAAGGCAAAATACTGCAGGTGCTGGAAATCTGAAACAGAGATAGAGACAGCTGGAGAAGCTCAGCCAGTCTGTGGGAGAGAGAAACAGATTAATGTTTCAGGTCCAGTGACCATTCTGAACAAGAGTCTTATTGAACATGAAACGTTGACTCTGTTTGACTCTCGCGCTCTCTTTCTCTGTCTCGCGCGCTGTCTCTCTCTCTCACCACCCCCCCCCCCCCCCCCCCTCAAACAGATGCAGTCAGACCTGCTGAGTATCTCCAGCCTTCTGCGTGCTTGTTTCGCCCTCTCCCAGCCTTCCTGTTTGCCCTGGCCGGCTTGTTCACAGATGTTTGTAACCTCCGAGGCTGTGATCGCATTGGAGCGGGGCGCAGAGGAGATTCAGCAGGTTGTGGGATGGAGTGGTTATCTATGACGAGAGAGTGGAGAGGGTCGGAGAAGGCTGACTGAGATGGATGAGAGTGTGCGGGGCATGGATGTGTATAGGAAGCAGCCATGCTCTTTCGTTGAAGGGTCAGTAACATAGGGACAGGAGCAGGCCATTCAGTCCCGTTCTCCCATTCAGTGAGATCATAGCTGATCTGTGGCCTGACTCCTTGGAGCTGCCTTTGGCCCCGATCCATCAATACCTTTGCGAAAGGGAAATCTATCAACAGGAGAGGGCCGTAAATTTCAGGCTAAGGGCAGGAGGTTTAGAGGGGACCTGAGGAAACCTTCCCTCGCCCAGAGGGAACCCGAAAACCTTTCAAACAGTATGTGGGTAAGCACTCTCTGTGTGGAATTGTTTGTACGTTCTCCCCGTGTCTGCGTGGGTTTCCTCCGGGTGCTCCGGTTCCCTCCCACAGTCTAAAGATGTGCAGGTTAGGGTGGATTGGCCATGCTAAATTGTCCCGTAGTGCCCAGCGATGTGCGGGTTAGGGTGGATTGGCCGTGCTAAATTGTCCCTTAGTGCCCAGGGATGTGCGGGTTAGGGTGGATTGGCCGTGCTAAATT
>NC_063377.1:8467890-8473168 GCF_021869965.1 Rhincodon typus
CCAGGGATGTGCGGGTTAGGGTGGATTGGCCGTGCTAAATTGTCCCGCAGTGCCCAGGGATGTGCAGGTTAGGGTGGGTTAGCCAGGGTAAATGCAGGATTGCGAGGATAGAATAGGGGGTTGCTGGGTCTGGATGGGTTCCTCTTTGGAGTGTCAGCATGGACCCGTCGGGCCAAATGGCCTCTTTCCACACTCTAAGTATTTCTACAATCCCATGATTCTGAACGTCAAGGAAGCTCAAGGCTTGGGGGCCTTGTGCTGGAAAGTGGGGATCAGTCAGCATAACCTTGATGGGCCAAAGGGCCTCTTCCATGCCGTCCTCTGACGGGGTTTTTGTTTTTGCCTGCAGGTGTCCCGGTTGTTGCCGCTGGCCCCTGAATGTTGGGTATCCAGGGGCTGTAGATCGCTGACCCTGGGGAAGAGGGGTCTGGCCGGCTGGCACCGCCAGGGAGATTGCCCCCGGGTGAGGGGTCTCCAGCCTCTGCTCCCTCCGTCGGCCTGCGCCATGTCGGACTGCATCCTGAACCTGGACTTCTCGCCGGTGCAGCCTTCTGTAGTGGCTCAGCCCAGCCTCAAACATAAGCGGTTCTTGAAGAGGCGGGCCTACCTGGAGAGCAGGGGCTACCTGAGCAAGAAACGGGGCTCGTGGAGCCGGCCGGGGCGGCCCCCTCCCTCCACCCACCAGACCCTGAGGCCCTCCGGCATCCCTAACGGGGAGGCGGAGAGGACGGGTAAAGGGAGCCAGGGGGCTAACCGGCCCGTCGGCCGGGGTGCAGCCCTCTCGGAGAAGGACCAGCTCCTGGCTGAGTGTCAGAGCGGACTACCTCCCCCTGGCCGGGGCGGTCCCCCCAGACCCCAGCACGCTGCCAGGCCTGCTCCCGCCCCAACCCCGCCCCGGGGACCCCACAAGCCTTACAAGTGCTTGGCCCTCGACTGCGAGATGGTGGGCACGGGCCAGGGGGGCAAGAGGAGCGAGCTGGCCCGCTGTAGCCTGGTGGGTTATGACGGAGAGCTGGTCTACGACAAGTACATCCTGCCGCCCAACCCCATTACCGACTACCGGACCCGCTGGAGCGGCATCCGGCGGCACCACATGAGGAACGCCACGCCCTTCAAACTGGCACAGAAAGAGGTAAAAGGCCAAGGGTGTGGGACGGGGAGGGGGCGGGCGCATGGGTTAAAGGCCACGGTGTGGGCGGGGAGCGGTGTCGGGAATGTTCAGGCTCATTCAGAGAGGGGCCGGAACTGGAGGAGGCCATTCAGCCCCTCCACCCCCTCCTCAAGCCTGTTAGGAATAGCAAGAGGCCATTCAGCACCCCCCTCCTCCTCGAGCCTGTTACACAGGAACAGGAGGCCATTCAGATCCCCCGCCCCTGCCCACCCAAGGCTATGACGTAGGAAAAGGAAGCCATTCAGCCCCCCTCCTCAAGCCTGTTAGGAATAGCAGGAGGCCATTCAGTTCCCCCCATCGAGCCTGTTAGGAATAGCAGGAAGCTATTCAGCCCCCCTCCTCGAGCCTGTTACGCAGGAACAGGAGGCCATTCAGTTCCCCCCCCAACCCAAGGCTGTTGCACAGGAACAGGAGGAACCGTCCTGTTAGCGCTGCGCTCGCTCTAAGACCAATACCTTGTTGCTGTGATGTGGCAAGGGTGGCTCACTGTATTGACAGGTCTCTATGTCGAATTTCTGCAGATATTAAAGCTGCTGTGCGGGAAGATTGTGATTGGTCACGCTGTCCACAACGACTTCAAGGCGCTGAACTACTTCCACCCACAATCCCTGACCCGTGACACCTCGAAGATCCCACTCCTAAACCGCAAGGCCGGCTTCCCTGAGAAGGAGGCAGTCTCACTGAAGAAACTCACAAAACAGCTGCTCCATCGAGACATCCAGGTGGGTCAATGCCAGCCACAACTCCGTAGCTCAAACACCTTAACCCAGACTGAACCCCTGTTCATCACCACACCTCCATTCACCCCTGTCTCTGTCACCTCCTCCATCCCCCTACACCCCCTCCCTATCTCTGTCACCTCCTCCATCCCGTACACCCCCACCCTATCTCTGTCATCTCCTCCATCCCGT
This sequence comes from Rhincodon typus, assembly GCF_021869965.1. Classification (NCBI taxonomy): domain Eukaryota; kingdom Metazoa; phylum Chordata; class Chondrichthyes; order Orectolobiformes; family Rhincodontidae; genus Rhincodon; species Rhincodon typus. Next base: position 8,469,973 of record NC_063377.1, read on the forward strand.
ACACCCCCACCCTATCTCTGTCACCTCCTTCATCCCGTACACCCCCACCCTATCTCTGTCACCCCCTCCATCCCGTACACACCCTCCTTATCTCTGTCACCTCCTCCATCCTGTACACCCCCTACCTATCTCTGCCACCTCCTCCATCCCATACACCCTCTCCTTATCTCTGTTAACTCCTCCATCCCGTACACCCCCACCCTATCTCTGTCACCTCCTCCATCCCGTACACCCCCTCCCTATCTCTGCCACCTCCTCCAGCCCCTACACCCCCTCCCTATCTCTGCCACCTCCTCTGGACCCTACACCCCCTCCCTATCTCGGGAATATCCTTTCTGCATTTACCATGTCTAGTCCTGTTAGAATGTTAGTGGTTTCTATGAGAACCCCCTCCTTCTAAACTCCCAGTCAATAAGTTCTAACTGATCCAGTCTCTCTTCTTACATTAGTCCTGCCATATCAGGAATCAGTCTGGGAAACCTTGGCTGCCCTCCCTCAACAGCAAGAATGTCCTTCCTCAGATACGGAGACCAAAACTACACACAGTATTCCAGGTGTAGTCTCACCAAGGCCCTGTCTAAATGCAGCAAGACCTCCCTGCTCCTGTAATTGAATCCTCTCACTCTGAAGGCCAGTATACCATTCACCTTCTTCACCGCCATCTGTATGTGCATGAGATAGTAGGAACTGCAGATGCTGGAGAATCTGAGACAACAAGGTTTAGAGCTGGATGAACACAGCAGGCCAAGCAGCATCAGAGGAGCAGGAAAGCTGATGTTTCGGGCCTAGACCCTTCTTCAGAAACATCAGCCTTCCTGCTCCTCTGATGCCGCTTGGCCTGCTGTGTTCATCCAGCTCTACATGTTGTTATCTCTGTATGTGCATGCTTGCTTTCGGTGACTGGTGTACAAGAACAGCCAGTTGCACCTCCCCCTTCCTTTCCCAATCCATCTATCGGCATTCAGATAATCATCTGCTCTCCTGCGTTGGTTACCACAGTGGATAACCTCACCTTTGTCCACTTTATGCCAACTCAACAACTTCAGTGCATAAACGCTGCCGCTTATTTTAATTGCATTTTCCATCCATGACCCTGTTGTCTTGTTTACATTTTGAATTGTACTCAGTACCATTTGGGCCAGGCAATGACCATCTCTAATAAGAGACAATCTAATTGGGTACTGCAGCACATGGACTGCCCACTTGATTGGCACCACATCCACTCCCTCCACCCCCAATGCTTAGTAGCAACAGTGTGTACCATCTACAAGATGCACTGCAGCGACTCACCAAAGATCCTTCGACAGCACCTTCCAAACCCATGACTACCTCCATCTAGAAGAACAAAGGCGGCAGATACATGGGCACACCACTCCCTGCAAATTCCCTTCCAAGCCACTCACTATCCTGACTTGGAAATATCTCGCTGTTCCTTCAGTGTCGCCGGGTCAGAATCCTGGAATTCCATCCCTAAGGGCATTGTGGATCACCCTACAACTTACTACAACCCCCTCAAGGGGCAATTAGGGACGGGCAATAAATGCTGGCCCTGCCAATGGTGCCCACATCTCTCGAGTGAATAAAACCTATTTTGTTCTATTTGCACCAACCGTTAACATCTATTTTGCGTCCTGATCATTTCTTTACTCCCATTAGTAGTCCCTTTAACTTTTGTTCTGGGCTCCCTTCAGCATTTGTTCCACTTACTCCTCCTCCCCACTTTGTGCAAAACATAAAAAACGTCCCCTTCGGCTCTGAAGAATCATACCGGACTTGAATCGTAGAGTCATGGAGTCATACAGCATGGAAAGAGACCCTTCTGACCAACCAGTCCATGCCAACCACAATCTCAAACTAAACAACTCCCATATGCTTGCTGCTGGTCTGTATCATTCCAAACATTTCTTATTCATGTACTTTTCCAAATGTCTTTTGAATGTTGTAACTGTACTCGCATCTACCACTTCCTCTGGAGGTTAATTCCACACATGAACCACTCTCTGTTCCTAAAAAAAATTTGCCCCTTGTGTCTTGTTTAAATCTTTCTCCTCTCCTTAAAAATATGCCCTCTAGTTTTGAGCTCCCCTAACCTAGGGAAAAGACACTTGCTGGTCACCTTATCTATATCTCTCATGATTTTATAAACCTCTATAAGGTCACCCCTCAACCTGCTACACTCCAGTGAAAAAAGTCCCAACCTATCCAGCCTCTCATTATAACTCAAGCCCTCCATTCCCAGCAACATCCTGGTAAATCTTTTCCAAACCCCTTCCAGTTTAATAACATCCTTCCTATAACAGGCCGATCAGAACTGGACACAGTGCTCCAGAAGAGGCCTCACCAACGTCCTGTAAAACCTCAACGTTACGTCCCAACTCCTATACTCAGAGGTCTGAGCAATGTAGCCAAGTGTGCTAAATGCCTTCTTAACCAAGCTATCGATGTAAGAACAAAAGAGAAGTACAGCACAGGAACAGGCCCTTCGGCCCTCCAACCCTGTTCCGATCAGCACGCCCTGACTAAACTAAAAAAACAAACCTTCTGCCTTATTCAGTGCCTATCCCTCCACTCCCTCTCTATTCATGTAACCTTCCAGATGCCTCTTAAATGTCGCCAACGTGTCTGCTTCCACCACCACCTCTGGCAGTGCATTCCAGGCTCCTACCACTCTCGGCATGAAAAACTTCTCTATTCACGTCTCCCTTAAACTTTTGCTCTCTCACCTCGAACCTGTGCCGCTTTGTAACTGATACTTCAACCCTGGGAAAATGTCTCTGACTATCCACCCTATCCATGCCTCTCATAATTTCATAGACCTCTATCAGGTCTCCTCTCAGCCCCCGTCTTTCCAATGAAAACAATCCCAGTCTTTTTAACCTTTCCTCATAGAGAATGCCCTCACTGGGCAACGTCCTGGTGAACCTTTCTCTGCACTCTGTCGAAAGCTTCCAGGGCGGCACAGTGGCTCAGTGGTTAGCACTGCTGCTTCACAGTGCCAGGTACCTGGGTTCAATTCCACCCCCTTGGGCGACTGGAGTTTGCACATTCTCCCTGTGTCTGCGTGGGTTTCCTCCAGGTGCTCTGGTTTCCTCCCACAGTCCAAAGATATGCAGGCTGGGTGGATTGGCAGTGCTAAATTGTCCCGTAGTCCCAGGGATGTGCAGGTTAGGGTGGATTGGCCGTACTAAATTGTCCT
>NC_063377.1:8473268-8477868 GCF_021869965.1 Rhincodon typus
TGGCCGTGCTAAATTACCCCGTAGTGTTCAGGGATGTGTAGATTAGGGTGGGTTATAGGGAGATGCGGCTGGGTGGGATGCTCTGAGGTTCAGTGTGGACTTGTTGGGCCGAAGGGCCTGTTTCCTCACTATAGGAATTCTCTGATTCTGGTAACGTAAAGCGTGGAAACAGACCATTCGGTTCAACCAGTACCCTGTTCTACAACACTACCCAAGGCCATCCTTTTCATTGTATAAATCTTGCTTCTGTTTCTTTTACCAAAATTTACGACCCCTCGCATTTATCCAAGTTAAGGTCCATCTGCCAGTCTTCAGCCCACTGGTCAAGATCTGTCTGTAGCCTTAGATAACCTTCCCCACTGTCCACTATACAAAGATATAATATCAATAACCGGTAACTCTTCTTCCCCGCTCTCGCCCCCAAACTCAGGTCGGGAAGCAGGGACACTCGTCAGTGGAGGATGCCCGTGCCACCATGGAACTGTACAAACTGGTGGAGGCCCAGTGGGAGCTCGAGGTGGGCGCTCAGCCAAAGAGCAAGTAACGGGCGAGGCCGTTGGTCACTGCGGGAGCCCACGCTAACACAACCCTCTCCGCTCCCCACCTGCCCCACCTCCGAACGCCAACAAGCTGGCCGCCTGCCAACCGCACCGTACTCGTGGCAAACGGGAAATGGCCGATGATGGACACTGGCATCTCAGTGACTCGTAAATGTCTGACCAGACGATCTATAAGCAGAGGGATCGACATGACGCTAGGAGGGTGGATGAGTTTTAATCTCCTGAACTGGTCCTTTTTTTTAAACATAATATATATATATAAAAAAAAAACAGACTTGTCTCCCATGCACTGGAAGAGTGTGGAAGAGAAGGCTAGGCATTGTGTGTGTTTTATAGAGAAAAACCTAGATCGCACAGTCTCTTCATATTCCTGTTTGAAACGAGAAGAGCCTTTTAACCTCACGGTATCCAGATGCACCAGGAATATCTTTGGGCTCTCCGGTGGTTGGACAGGGTGTGGCGAGGGGAAGCAGACTCTTCGGCATCACTCCTTCGGTGATGTTGAGGCATCAGTGATGGGCGATGAAGTAATGGTATTGTGTTCCCAGTGAGCTCCAGGGCCACTGTCTCTCAGGTTGGTGTTGACAAGGTTCAGGTGCAATCCGCTTAATGTTTGCTGGGCATACTCCCTACCGCGAGAATGTTGTTTTGGAAGATCACCCATTGCTGTTGGGTTTTTGTGTCTGTTACACACTCTGTGTCAGCTGTAGGCAGCTGTCTCTGTGGCTTTCTCATTCTGTGTGTCTGTCTCTTTCTCTCACTCCCTCTCACTCTCCCTCTTTCTCTCTCTTTTTCTCTCTCTCTCTCTCTCTCTCTCCCCCCCCCTTTCTGTGTGTGTCTCTCTCCCTCTTTCTCTCTCCCTCTCTCTTTCTGTCTGTCTCTCTCTCTTCCTCTTTCTCTCTCTCTTCCTCTCTGTGTTCTCTTTTTCTGTCATTCACTCAGAGTTGTGGCTTCAGGTCCACACTGCAGAGAGAATTGACCCCAAGACCTGGCCTGACACTCCCTGATGGAGCTGATGTATTCCCCTGACTTTTGTTACAACGTGGTTCCAAACTGGAGCTCAGAGTAGGCAAGAGATGGGGATGGCACCGGCGGACAGGCTGGCTGGGAGAGTTTAGAGAGTGTGCACGTAGCTGAGACAGCAGCCTCTGAAATCAGAGGAAGCCCCATCAGCTAGCGTCTGAGTACAGAACTGTCCCTTCGGAGGGGATGGGGAACATCTCGTGCACCTCATGCTGCAGAATGATGCGCACATCTTGTCACCCCAGGGAGTGTGTGAACATGGTGCCTGAATGGCACATTGAGAATGGTGATCGCGGTCTGTGTCGGGTAGACAGAACATCTCTGTAAATGTTGAGACTGACACATCTCTCAGTGGCTCACGTTCCAAAGCGCCTGTCCGCATTTTGAATGCATTGTACAGTATTTTACCTAAGAACATTTCAAAATGAAAAGTACGTTTCTGCATTTTACAAATGTCCTGTGTGAGAGAGCCGTTCTGTTGTGATCTCCCATTTATCTCCGCTTTGCTCCACCAAAACAAATTGTAATCCAGGGTTGAATGTGTCTCTCTATCCGCTGCGTTGTTCCCGTACACGCCCCTGTCTTTTGAAAATTCTTGCCCCAGAGGTTTAGTCCCCAATTTGCCTGCTCCTGAGTGTACAACCACCAGGCTGGGACCTGTAGTGTCAGGATGTCCCCGTTGTGGAGATACTCGGGGATTTACGCTGGCTCTTTGGCTGGGAGTGCCAGGGCAAGTTCAGGGCTGTTGGTGATCCGAGCCAATGTGGCCGCACTGATTCACTTCCCCGTTACAGGGCTTTCACTGTCTTGTGCATGAACAAGAGGGGACGTGGGCAAGTGAGGCTCACTCATGGCCTGACTGGAGGAGCAACCTCTCGGCCAGGCATCGGGGCCCCAGGGATCAGCAACAAGGTTTCCATGAGAGTAGGACTGTCCTGGGCTTGGGTCTCCCACTCTGCAACCTAATTCATTCACGCCGAGGGGGCGGGCTCTATCGGAGGGTCAGCGCCGAGGGGGCGGGCTCTGTTGGAGGGTCAGCGCCGAGGGGGCGGGCTCTGTCGGAGGGTCAGTGCCGAGGGAAGCGGGCTCTGTCGGAGGGTCGGCGCTGAGGGGGCGGGCTCTGTCGGAGGGTCGGCGCCGAGGGAGCGGGCTCTGTTGGAGGGTCAGCGCCGAGGGAGCGGGCTCTGTCAGAGGAGTCAGAGGGTCGACGTCGAGGGAGCGGGCTCTATTGGAGGTGTGCTATCTTTCATGATGAGAAATAAGAAGCAGGAGTAGGCCATCTGGCTCCCTTGAACCTGCCCCACCATTCAATAAGATCATGGCTGATCTTTTCATGGACTCAGCTCCATTTACCTGCCCGTTCACTATTACCCTTAATTCCTTTACTGTTCAAAAATCTATCTTTGCCTTAAAAACATTTAACGAGGTAGCCTCACTGGACAGGGAATTCCACAGATTCCCAACCCTTTGGGTGAAGAAGTTCCTCCTCAACTCAGTCCCAAATCTGTTCCCCCTTATTTTGAGGCTATGCCCCCTCGTTCTAGTTTCACCCACCAGTGGAAACAACCTTCCTGATTCTACCTTACCCATCCACTTCATAATTTTGTATGCTTTTATAAGATTCCCCCTCATTCTTCGAAATTCCAATGAGTATAGTCCTAGTCTACGCAATCTCTCCTCATAAGCCAACCCCCTCAATTCCAGAATCCACCTAGTGAACCTCATCTGCACCCCCTCCAGTGCCAATACATCCTTTCTCAAGCAAGGAGACCAAAATTGTACACAGTACTCCAGGTGAGGCCGTACCAGCACCCTATACAGCGATAAACTGAGGCACCTGCCCGCCCTCTCAGGTGGATATAAAATAAATCTCCACTGAAGGAACAGCATCTCTCTGCTCCGCTGGAACCGACTCATATCCCTAAAAAACAACGTGCTGTCCTCCTGACTCTCCGAAGCCTGTTCACCATCAACAAGGCACAAGTCAGGAGTGTGATGGAATACTCCCCTCTTGTCTGGATGGGTACAGCTCCAAGAACACTCAAGAAGCTTGACACCATCCAGGATAAATTTATTGGCACCGCATCCACTCCCTCCACCCTGATGCTCAGTCGCAGCAGTGTGTACCATCTACAAGATGCACTGCAGTGACTCACCAAGGCCCCTTAGACAGCACCTTCCAAACGCACGACCACTTCTGTCTAGAAGGACAAGGGCAGCAGATACATGGGAACACCATCCCCTGTAGGTTCCCCTCCGAGCCACTCACCATTCTGACCGATATCGTTGTTCCTTCACTGTCACTGGGTCAAAATACTGGAAATCCTCCCTAAAGGTATTGTCCCTACACCACGCAACCTGTAGTAATGCAAAAAGATGGCTCACCACCCCCTGCTCTAGGGGCCATTAAGAAGATGGGCAATGAATACTGGCCTAGCCAACGTCGCCCGCATCCCCTGGATAAATAAAAAGTAAATTGTTGTCTGTTTCCCTTCGATTGCAGCAGGGAGCACGTTTCAGAACGGGTTGCATGAAATGAGAAATAATTTGGATTGTCCAGTATTGGTGAAAATTGCTGAGGGTTTAATGTTCTTTCTCCGTGAGCCCTGTAGTCCTGTGTGCTAGGGGGTGGATCAGATCAGATCTAGATTTCCTTTGTTTTCTACTTTGACTCATCATTGATTGTTCCTGTCTTCAGATAAGACATTTCTCTTGGTTTTTAAGCTCGATGGGACTGGCAACAATATAATGTAGAGAGAGCTTTACTCTGTATCTAACCCCGTGCTGTCCCTGTCCTGGGAGTGTTTGATGAGGGGACAGTGTAGAGGAAGCTTTTCTCTGTATCTAACCCCATGCTGTCCCTGTTGTGAAAGTGTTTGATGGGGGGGACAGTGTAGAGGGAGCTGTACCCTGTATCTAACCCCGTGCTGTCCCTGTCCCTGGGAGTGTTTGATGGGGAGACAGTGTAGAGGGAGCTTTACTCTGTACCTAAACCTGTGCTGTCCCTGTCCTGGGAG
>NC_063377.1:8477968-8480730 GCF_021869965.1 Rhincodon typus
GGGGGGGGGACAGTGTAGAGGGAGCTTTTTCTCTGCATCTAACCCCGTGCTGTCCCTGTCCAGGGATTCTTTGATCAGGAGAGTGTAGAGAGAACTTTGAATGTAAAACAGTAGAGAGATCTTTAATTTGTATAACTTGTTGCTGTCCCTATCCTTGGTGTGCTTATTGGGTACAGTGGAGAAGAAACTTTGTTTTTAGCTTAAATGAATGAGCTTTACTCTGTACCTAACTCCGTGCCATGGGAGTATTTGATGGGGATGGTGTAGAGGAACTTTATTTTCAGTTTAAGAGAATACAGGGAGCTTTCTGTTTAAATGGGTAGAGGTAGCTCTCTGTTTGGCTTAAAGGGGTAGAGAGAGCTGTACTGTTTATCTAACCCCATGCAGTCCCTGTTCTGGGAATGTTTGATGGCGGGGGGGTGCACAGTGTAGAGGAGCTTCATTCTGTATCCAACCCCCTGTCCCTGACCTGGGAGTGTTTGATTGTGGTGGCGGAGGGGAGAACAGTGTAGAGGAAGCTTTATTCTGTATCTAACCCTGTCCTTTGTGTATTTAACGGTGGACAGGGTAGAGAGGACTTTACTCTGTATCTAACCCCGTGCTGTCCCTGTCCTGGGAGTGTTTGATGTGGGGGACAGCGTAGAGGGAGCTTTACTCTGTATCTAACCCTGTGCTGTCCCTGTCCTGGGAGTGTTTGATGGGGGCACAGTGTAGAGGGAGCTTTACTCTGTGTCTAACCCCATGCTGTCCCTGTCCTGGGAGTGTTTGAGGGTGTCAATACAACAGTTCAATCTGTAGGATAAGGAGAATACAGCAGACGGATAGGGGAGAGATTCTGTTCTCGTGAAGTTGTTCAGATTCCCACAGTCGAGTTGCAGTTGTGCGTACAGTGCTGGAGTCAGCACATCTTCTACAGCAGCTCCTGTGCTGCTGCAACAGTGATACAAGGGTTTTGTACTGCAGTGGTTGTGATAGCTCGCAGCTTCCCTGCCCCCTTTCCTGCAAAGATCAGTTCCACAGCAGCAACACCCCCCCCCCCCACCCCACCCCACCTCCCTCCGGTGCTGCAAAGCGGGCACCCTGACGTCTATGACTGACAGTGATGCAAAAAGTCCTGGAATTGCATTTCTCTGGCGCCTCTCGCATCCTCCTGAATCACTTGTGCAAAGGCTTTGAATTTTAAGATCGAGGGGCCTGTAGATGTCGGGGCAGAAATAGGCCATCGAGTCTGACCCGCCATTCAATGCCTAATCCGCTCATCCTCAACTCCAACTTCTCCTGCCTTTCCCCCCACCCTTAACCCTCCATTCCCTTCCTGAGTAAAAATCTCTCATTAAACATACGAATGACCCAGCCTGGACAGCCCGCTGTGGTAAAGAATTCCACAGACTCACTCCCCTCAGGGAGAAGAAATTCCTCCCCATCTCTGTCTTCAGTGGGCGACCCCTTACTCTGAGACGATGTCCCTCTGGTCCTAGACTCTCCCACACAAGGGGGAGTATCCTCTCCACATCCCCCTAAGAATCCTGTATATTTCAATAAGGTCGCCTCTCCTTCTTCTAAACCCCAATAAGTATAAGCTCAAACTCTCATCAGACAGTCTCTCCATCCCTCGGATCAATCGTGTCTGCACTGCCTCCAGTCTCTCTCTTTCCTGAAATAAGGGGCCCAAAACTGTTCACAGTTAAATGCCTCTTGTGGTTGAGTTGTTAGTAGCATCTGTCAGCTCGTTCACTGAAGTCTAGAGCCTTTCCCAGTCCAGAATAAATTAATCTTTATTTCGACTTGATTAAGTGCTGATGTCACTCAGTGACCAGCTTTACACATAAGCTGCTGTCTGCTTCAGTGTTCCTTTTCTTGTTCCTCTGGTTACAGAGTCACACAACATGGTAACAGGCCATTTGGCCCACCAAATGTCTGTACTGGCCAACAAACTCTACGAAGCCCATTTGCCTGCAAATGGCCCTTAGTTTTCTGTGCACTGGCATTTTGTGTGTCTTGGATCCCAGAGTTTTAAATTTGTCACACTGTCTTGTCATTTAGCCTCCCATCACACTCATCTTTTTTGACTGACACCCGCCCTCCCCCCGCCAACCAACTTCCTGTATCTTCCATCCCTTGCTTAGAACCGGCACTTACGTAGCGCCTGCAAACAAATAAAATGCCCCCAGGCTCTTCGAAGGAGCATTCTCAGATAGAACCTGCCCCAAGGCAATTGTTGGAGCGTTCCTGAAGCTCGGTCAAAGAGCTTGCTTTTAAGGAGTGTCGTAGAGGGAGGAGAGAGAGAGAAAGACAGGATGAGGTTAAGGGTTTGTGGGGGGTGTGGGGGGTTGTGGGGTGCAGCTAGGTCTGTCAGATTGAAGGGAAATCAGGGGATGGGCAAGACCCTCAGATTGGAGGGGCGTAGAGACTGAAGGGGGTTGCAGAGATGGGGAGGAGTGTAAGGGCTGGGGAAAGTCACAGACATGGGTGGGGGTGTAGAAGCTGGGGGATTTACAGAGATAGGAAAGGGTGTAGTTTAGGGGCTAGAGGAGGTGACAGACAGGGAGTGGTGTCCGGCTGGATGAGGTGTCAGGGGGTGATAGGGAGGGGGTGTCAGGGCTGGGGAAGGAGACAGGGATAGGGAGTGGGTATCAGGGCTGGAGGTGACAGAGATTGGGAGAGGGTGTAGTGGGCTAGAGGAGGTGACCGAGATAGGGAGGGGGTGTAGTGGGCTAGAGGAGGTGACAGAGATAGGGAGGGGGTGTAGGGGGGGGAGGGGG
>NC_063377.1:8480830-8482531 GCF_021869965.1 Rhincodon typus
GGGATGGGGTGTAAGGGGCTGGAGGAGGTGACAGAGATAGGGAGGGGCTGGAGGGGGTTACAGAGGTAGGGAGGGGGTGGAGGGGGTGACAGAGATAGGGAGGGGGTGTAGGGGGCTGGACGAGGTGACAGAGATAGAGAGGGGGTGTAGGGGGATGGAGGAGGTGATAGAGATAGGGAGGGGGTGTACGGGGCTGGAGGAGGTGACAGAGATAGGGAGGGGGTGTGGGGGCTGGAGGGGGTGACAGAGATAGGGAGGGGATGTGGGGGCTGGAGGGGGTGACAGAGATAGGGAGGGGGTGTAGGGGCTGGTTGGGGTGACAGAGATAGGGAGGGGGTGTAGGGGACTGGATGGGGTGACAGAGATAGGGAGGGGGTGTAGGGGCGGGAGGAGCTGACACAGATAGGGAGGGGGGGGGCCTTACTTAGAAGGCTATGATTAATTTATTGCTGGGATTTGACCCACTGAGAACACAGACCTTCAATCAATCGGAAAAATCTGGGTTTGGGGTGGAAACTGTCGGGAAGCGAAGGGTGGTGGCAGGAGGAGGGGGGAGCAGGGTTTGTAAAGCCTGAGAGATGGGCAGCCAGTGCCCGCTCCGAGGTTCCTGCCCTCCCAAGGAGGCTGACGTCACCTCCTGCTCTGTTGAGAACTTGGCTCGAGCGCGGCAGCTCTGATCAATGGGCAAGAGAGCAGAAACCTGGCCAGCTCCTGCGCTGAGAGACCGAGCTGCACAGAGAGTAGCATTCAGAGGGAAAATGAGTCATTAACACAGGGACAATGCGCTGCTGAACCCTCGCCAAGCCAGCAGATCACTGTCCAGGGGATCGTTTACATAACGTGAACATGTGCCAAAGCACCCAGATACTTCTAAACATCTGGGAATCTGATGGTTTCTTTTTACAAAAATTCACACGCAGAATGTCAGCATTGCTAACTAGGGCAACATTTGCAACCACCCCCACCACCTTCCCAAGGGTGGAATTGAACCCAGCTCCCTGGCACCGTGAGGCAGCAGTGCTGCCCACCCTTCAATATGATGAGGGTTTCTGCCTCCATCACCCTCACAGCCAGTGAGTTCAAGATTCCCACCACCCTCTGGGTGAAAGCTATTTTCCTCACATGACCGCTAAACCTCCTGCCCCTTCCCTTAAATCGACGCCCCTGGTCATTGATCCCACCAAGGGGAAAGGCTCCTTCCTGTCTACCCTATCTATGCCCCTCATAGCTTTATACAATCGTGTCCGAACCTCAGTCTCCTGTGCTTCAAGGAAAACAAACCCAGTCCGTCCAATTTCTCTTCATCATTGAAACTCAACAGTCCCAGGCAACATAGAAGATAGGAGCAGGGGAGGCCATTCGGCCCTTCGAGCCTGCTGTGCCATTCTTCACAATCATGGCTGATCATCCAGCTCAATAGTCTCATCCTGCTTTCTCCCCGTAACTTTTGATCCCATTCGCCCCAAGTGCTCTATCTAGCTGCCTCTTGAATACGTTCAATGTTTTGGCATCAACTGCTTCCTGTGTTAATGAATTCCACAGGCTCACCACTCTTTGGGTGAAGAAATGTCTCTTCATCTCCATCCTAAATGGTCTACCCTGAATCCTCATACTGTGACCCCTGGTTCTGGACACACCCACCATCGGGAACATCCTCCCTGCATCTACCCTGTCCAGTCCTGTTAGCATTTTATAAGTCTA
>NC_063377.1:8482631-8489134 GCF_021869965.1 Rhincodon typus
CTCAGTCTCTCCCTACACCTCTCCATCTCTCCCCACACCTCTCCGTCTGTCCCCACACCTCTCTGTCTCGCCCTACACCTCTCCGACTCTCCCTATACTTCTCCGACTCTCCCTACACCTCTCCATCTCTCCTCACACCTCTCTGTCTCTCCCCACACCTCTCCATCTCGCCCTACACCTTTCCAACTCTCCTTACATCTCTCCAAATCTCCCTCCCTCCCGAGACTGTCCCTAATCTACCTGTTTGCTCGTTTGCCCTTGTCTTTCTGTGCGCCGCCTTGATTGTTCGCCAGCAAAAGGTGCTATCTAAATGCAACACCTCGCGTCCTTTCACTCACAAGGGAGAGACGGCGAGGGGTAGGGCGAGACATAGAGGGGTCGGGAGAGGTAGGCCCAGGAAGGATAGAAGGTGTGAGGTTTTGTCAGTTCATTCGTGGGCGTTACTGGTAGGTCTGCATTTGTAGCCCTCCCCCCATTTGCCCCTTGATCGGAGTGACTGGTTGAGCCATTTCTGCGGCACCATCGCCACGGGGGCCTAGAGTCACCGACCGGGTATGGGCGGCAGATTTAAGGGGTTGTGGGGACATGGCAGGCATTTGGGGAATGATCAGGCCAGCCACGACCTCATTGAGTGGCAGAATGGGCACGATGGGCTGAGTGGCCTAATTCCGCTCCCGTGTCATTTTTAAATTCCTTTTCCCAGCTCGGGGAGTTGGGGGAGGGCTCGACCCGACGGGACCCTCCCTGCGCTCGCTGTGTCTCTCTCGCATTCCCGTAGCACCTGTACCCTCCTGGGCCTTAACAGCTTCCTCAAAGAGGCGAGACGTTGGGGTGGGGAGTTTTGTGGTGTGGAGAGGGTATAAGACCGTAAGACATAGGAGCAGAAATTAGACCATTTTGCCCATCAAGTCCGCTCCGCCATTCAATCCTGGCTGATAAGTTCCTCAACCCCATTCTCCTGCTTTTCCCCGTAACCCTTGATCCTCCTTGATAATCAAGAACCTATCTATCTCAGACTTAAATGTACTCAATGACCACAGCCTTCTGTGGCAGTGAATTCCATAGATTCACCACTCTCTGGTTGAAGAAGTTTCTCCTTATCTCCGTTCTAAAAGGTCTTCCCTTTACTCTGAGGCTGTGCCCTCGGGTCCTCGTCTCTTCTACCAATGGAAGCATCTTCCCAATACCCACTCTGCCCAGGCCATTCAGTATTCTCCCCCCATCCTTCTAAACTCCAATGAGTATAGTCCCGGAGTCCTCAAACACTCCTCATATGTTAAGCTTTCCATTCCTGGGACCATTCTCGTGAACCTCCTCTGAACCCAATCCAGGGCCGGTACATCCTTCCTGAGATATGGGGCCCAAAACTGCACACAATACTCCAAATGTGGCCTGACCAGAGTCTTATAAAGCCTCAGTTTGGGGTCCCCAACAACTGTCAGTGGCAGAGAAGGCCAGGGTGGCACTTTGACAGGCGGGTATTTAAGGGCGATGGGGGTCTGCAGCACAGGGGCAAAGACCCTTCGGCTCATCGAGCCCGTGCCCCTCCCAGCCAAGCGGCTAACAGTTCTCATTCTGTTTTCCCAGCTCTCGCCTCCAACCGGACATGTTGACATCCCTGTTGCTGATCTGCGTTCTCCAGGACCTCTCGGTGGCTCTGCCTGTGTCAAATGCAGTTGGGGGTAAGAGTCAGTCCCTTCTCCGAATAACCACCCCCCCCCTTCCCCAGACCCTGTCTCTCGTCTCTTACTGAAGTTGATAGCAAGCCCAGCCCAGCTCCAGACGGTCAGAGTTCAAGACACATCTCAGTAACGCGTAACCATGCTTCAGGAGTTTCTGCGTTAAGGGACAGTCATTGAGTCACACGGCACAGAAGCAGGCCATTCGGCCCATGCATTCCCTGTACTGGGAGTGTTCAATGGGGCACAGTGTAGAGAGAGCCCTACCTTCCATTTGTCTTCAGCTTAAAGGAGTAGAGGATGCCTTAATTCCAGTTCTTAAGGGAGCTTCACGCTGTATGGAATCCGATGCTGTACCTGTCCTGGGTGTGTTTGATACCGACACTGTGGGTTAAAAGAATATAGAAAGCTAATCCCATCCTATCCCTGACCTGGTGGAGCTTAATAGGGATAGTGTAGAGGAAACTTTACTTTCAGTTTGAAAAATTAGAGGAAGCTTGATTCTGTAACCTAGTCCTGTATTATCCCTGTCCTGGGAATGTTTGATGGGAACTGTGCAGAGAGAGCTTTACATTCAGATCGAGGAGTTGAGAGAGCTTTACTTTCAATTTGGAAGAGTAGAGGGAGCTTCACTCTGTATCTAACCCCGTGCTGTCCCTGTGCCAGGAGTGTTTGATGGCGGTGGGAGGGCGGGGAGCAGAGACAGTGCAGCGGAAGCTTTATTCTGTATCTAACCCCGTGCTGTCCCTGACCTCAGAGTGTTTGAAGGGGAGCTTTAAACAGTCCGTAAAAAATAGGAGCGGGAGTAGGCCATTCTGCCCCTCAAACCTGCTCCATCATTCAACAGGATCATAGCTGATCCAACACTCCCCACATCTACGTCCCTGCCCTGTAATGTTTGATTCCCGAACCGATCAACGATATATTGATCTCAGCCTTAAATATGCAGGAGGACTCTGTCCTGGAGCTCTCTGTGGTAAGGAGTTCCAGAGACAAGCAACCATCTGAGAGTAGAAATTCCTCCTCACCTCTGTCTTAAATTGGGTCCCCTCTGACTGTGCCCTCTGCCCCAAGACTCTCCCATGAGGGGGACACGTCCTGTCAGCATTTACCCCTTAAAAATCCTTTAAGATTCAATCTCCCACTTTTCTAAACTCCAGTGAGTAGAGTCCCAACCTGTTTGCTTTTAAGATAGTCCCCTCCAGGATGAACTTCTCTGAACAGCTTTCAATAAAGCGATATCTTTTCCTTAAATGAGGGGAACAAAACCACTCGCAGTGCTCCAGGACGAAAGCAGAAAGTTTGCTGGAAAAGCTTAGCAGGTCTGGCAGCATCTATGAAGAGAAAAA
The DNA here is from genome assembly GCF_021869965.1 of Rhincodon typus. Taxonomy (NCBI): domain Eukaryota; kingdom Metazoa; phylum Chordata; class Chondrichthyes; order Orectolobiformes; family Rhincodontidae; genus Rhincodon; species Rhincodon typus. Next base: position 8,485,660 of record NC_063377.1, read on the forward strand.
TCAGAGTTAACATTTTGGGTCCGGTGACCCTTCCTCAGAACTACGCTCCAGATGCAGTCTCACCTCAGCACCTTGGACAGTTCCAATAAGCCTTCCCTACTTCTGGCCAGACCATACTTGGAATACTGTGTTCAGTTCTGGTCGCCTCATTATTGGAAAGATGTGGAAGCTTTAGAGAGGGTGCAGAGGAGATTTACCAGGACGCTGCCTGGACTGGAGGGCAGGTCTTATGAGGAAAAGGTTGAGGGAGCTGGGACTTTTTTCATTGGAGCAAAGAAGGATGAGAGGTGACTTGATAGAGGTGTACAAGATGATGGGAGGCATAGATAGAGTGGACAGTCAGAGACTTTTTCCCAGGGGCGGAAATGACTATGACGAGGGGGGCATAATTTTAAGGTGATTGGAGGAAGGAATACGGGAGATGTCAGAGGTAGGTTCTTCACACAGAGAGTGGTGGAATGCGCTGCCAGTGGTGGGAGTGGAGTCAGATACTTTAGAGACTTTTAAGCAACTCTTGGATAGGCACATGGAGGATAGTAAAATGTAGGGCATGCAGGGTACGTTGATCTTAGTAGGATAATAGGTCGGCACGACATCGTGGGCCGAAGGGCCTGTACTGTGCTGTACTGTTCTATGTTCTACTCTTATACACTAACCCCCTTGGAACAGTCACCATTAGCCCTTCCCGATTCCCTGCTGCCCCTGTGGTGCTGGCTTTCTGCGCACCCACATACCTCACCTCCCCTACCCCCCACAACCCGGGTCCCTTTGGCTATTAGCGTTCCGAAATTTGAATTGCATTTAAAACAAACTAATGATTGACCGTCATCGTCGATCCTGGCAAAGAGGAAAAGGTTGTGGGGTTCACTGACGCTGAAAGGAAATTTGCTGTCCTTACCCAGTCTGGGGCTACACGTGACTCCAAACCCCACGGCCCACGGGAGTCCATTTTTGACTGCGCTCCTGGGGCAACTAGGGTGATAAATGTTGGCACAGCCGGGGAGGGGGACGTCCACATCCTGCGAACACGCTATTAAAAAAAGGGGAAAGAACGATCCGAAAGGACTGTCAAGCCAGATGCTCAACTCTCAGGTCCCTGCCTGCACCTTTGGGAGCAAAATGATTCTGGATCGCACCCTTAAACGTGTTCAGGGAAGGCACCCACGACCTCTGAGTGGCTGCGGTGAAGAAAGCCTTCCTCATTTCAATCCTATCCAGAGATCAGGCCACAGTTTGGGATTCCCAAATCAGGGCAAAGAACATTTCTCCGAGCTGGCCAACCCTTTCCCAGAATCCTACGAAATCGCCTCCTTTCTCCATTCCACGATCATTCGGTATTCACCACGGGCTCAAAATTTTTGCTTGAAAGTTTTGCATCAGACGGTGCTGCGTCTTGTTCGCTGTCCTTAAAAGTGCGGCTTCCTGCCGACCCACAAGGAACTGCGGGTCAAGAGAATTCACAGTGCTCCACGGAAGGAGAGACGCGTTTCCCAACAGAGTACCAAAGACAGAGGGAAGGGAGGGGGGTGAGGTGGTTTGACGGTGGGAGTGAGAGCAAGGGAGGAGGGGAGGGGCTGAGATGGAGTGCAAGGGCAGCGAGAGGCAAGGAGACACGGAGAGGCCGGGAGAGAGAGAGAGAGAGACGGAGAAAGAAGGGAGGGAGAGTGAGGAGGAGGAAGGGAGCAAAATGGAGAGAGAGGAGGAGGAAGAGTGGGAGCAGGAGAGGGGAAGAGAGAGAGAGAAAAGGAGGGAGGGAGTCAAGAATTTGGAGAAGGTTGAGGGAGGGAGAGAAAGGGAGAGAGAGGGCAAGAGAGGCAGAGAAAAGGAGGGAGGGAGTCAAGAATTTGGAGAGAGTTGAGGAAGGGAGAGAAAGGGGAATTGAGAGAGGAAGAAAACGCAAGAGAGACGGAGGGGAGGGGTGAAGGTGCGGGAGAGGGACAGGGAGAGAAAGACCCGGTGGGAGGCAGAGAGGGGGAGGGTGGGTGGGAGGTAGAGAGGGGGGGAAGGGGAGAGGAGAAGGTCAGCGAAGCAGTTATCGAGAGAGAGTGAGAGAGACAGGGAGAGAAGGGATGTGGAAAGAGAAGAAAGATGGAGAGAACTGGGGAGAGGAAGGATAGAGTGTTGGGATGGAGGAAGGACCGGGAAGATGACAGAAAGTATTGCGGATAAAGAGAGAAAGCCCGAAGCAGTAGGGGGGACAAGTGAAGGAGTGATTGGGAGAAGAGGTGGAGGGAGGGTGGGATGGGACAATGGATATGGGCAACGATAAGTGAACAATCGAATGTGCTTCCTTCTCAGAAGAGGTGAAGGCGCTGAACGTGACAATAGGTGCCCTGGCACCTATACAGGGGGTGCTCGGTGCCAGTCTAACCATTCCCTGCTTCGCCTCGTATTCCGAGCCCCCCCAGACTCCCGGCACACCCAGGGTCAAGTGGAGTTTCATTCACGATGGCAACGAGACAGACATCCTGGTTGCCACGGTGCACAAAGTGAAGGTCAACGAGAGGTACCATCGAAGGGTGGCACTGCCACATTACCCAGCCACGGTCACTGATGTCTCCCTGGAGATTCGCCAGCTGCTCAGCAACGACTCGGGGATATACCGATGTGAGGTACAACGCGGGATCGATGATGCGCAGGATTTCACCGAGCTGGTTGTCAAAGGTAACAGGAGGGGGCGCCGCACTGTCGGAGTGTCAGTGCTGAGGGAGAGCGGGCACTGTTGGAGGGTCAGCACTGAGGGAGCGGGCATTGTCGGAGGGTCAGTGCAGAGGGAGCGGGCGCAATCGGAGGGTCAGCGCTGAGGGAGCGGGCGCTGTCGGAGGGTCAGCGCTGAGGGAGCGGGCACTGTCGGAGGGTCAGTGCTGAGGGAGCGGGTGCTGTCGGCGGGTCAGCACTGACCTGCCCTAAGCTGGGGCACAGTGCCTGCTAACAGATGCCTGTGTTTACGGATGGTCCTGGTGAGGGATTTCCTGCGAACATGGAGGGTAGAGGCTGGGTGAAGGGGGCATAGGTACCAGGGCCTGTGGAGTGAGGAGGTGGGGCAGGGAGAGAACCATTACCAGTCGCTCCTGGTTCTGGTGCCAGGCTCTCTGATGACTAAGAGCTGAGCTTTCAATTGTACCCTGCTCCTCGAGACTGCCCGTCCCTCCAAAAAAACCCCCAGCGAGGACGAGGGGTGCGGAGGACTGTATTGTGAGTGAGGAGTGGGTCTTTGATGCCACCTCTCCTTCTTACCGAGCTCCACCCCCTCCCCCTCCTTTTATCCAGGGGTCGTGTTCCACTACCGCCAGATGTCAACCCGCTACGCGTTCACCTTCGCCGAGGCGCAGCAGGCCTGCTCCAACGCCAGTGCCAAGATAGCGACCCCCGAGCAACTGGAAGCTGCGTATGCCAGTGGCTTTGAGCAGTGCGATGCAGGATGGCTGTCTGATCAGACCGTGCGGTGAGTGCCCACCCTCCCTCTCTCTGATCA
>NC_063377.1:8489144-8489301 GCF_021869965.1 Rhincodon typus
GATCAGACCGTGCGGTGAGTGCCCACCCTCCCTCTCTCTGATCAGACTGTGCAGTGAGTGCCCACCCTCTCTCTCCGTGATCAGGCCGTGCACACACTTCCCTCTCTGTCATCAGGCCGTGCCCACCCTCCCTCTCTGTGATCAGGCCGTGCCCACC
>NC_063377.1:8489311-8492267 GCF_021869965.1 Rhincodon typus
AGGCCGTGCCCACCCTCCCTCTCTGTGATCAGGCCGTGCCCACCCTCTCTCTCTGTGATCAGGCCGTGCCCACCCTCCCTCTCTGTGATCAGACCGTGCCCACCCTCCCTTTCTGTGATCAGACTGTGCCTACCCTCCCACTCTGTGATCAGACCGTCCCTTTCTGTGATCAGGCCGTGCGGTGCGTGCCCACCCTCCCTCTCTGTCAGTGCCCCCTTGGGGTGGGGGTGTGGGGCGTGGTGGTGTATGGTGGGGTGTTGGGGCGTGGGTATTGCAGCATTGTCACTGTGCCCTGTGCCATGTACAATGACAGTAATGCCAACCCTCGCTCCTAACCCTCACCCACCTATCCACTTCATTGAGTTGCCCCACCCTGTGTCCAATGAAATGACCCAGATTTACGGCATGGAAACAGACCCTTTGGTTTTTTACACAGAGGGTGGCGGATGCTTGGAACTCGCTGCCCAGGGGGACGCGGTGGAAGCAGGTACCATAGTGACTTTCAAAGGGTAAATACATGAATATGACGGGAATAGAGGGATAGGGTCCCTGGAAGGGTAGGGGGCTTTTAGTTGTGACGGATAGCGTCAGGCTTGGAGGGCTGAAGGGCCTGTTCCTGTGCTGTAATGTTCTTTGTTCTTTGTTCTAACCCATCCGCACCAACCCAGATATCCCAAATTAATCTGGTCCTGTTTAGAGTCAGAGAGCTGTACAGCTCAGAAACAGACCCTTCAGTCCAACTCATCTGTGCTAAACAGATTTCCTAAATTAATCCAGTCCCATTTGCCAGCATTTGGCCCCTATCCCTCTAAACCCTTCCTATCTATGTCCCCATCCAGGTACCTTTTAAATGTTGTAACTGTACCAGCCTCCACCACTTCCTCTGGCAGCTCATTCCATACACACACCACCCTCTGTGTGAAAAAGTTGCCCCTCAGGTCCCTTTTAAATCTTTCCCCCTCTCACCTTAAACCTATACCCTCTAGCTTTGGACTCCCCTACCCTGGGGGAAAAGACCTCGGCTATTCACCCTACCCATGCCCCACATGATTTTATAAACCTCTACAGGTCACCCCCTCAGCCTCCGATGTTCCAGGGAAAATAGCCCCAGCCTCTCCCTTTCGCTCAAACCCTCCAGCCCTGGCAACATCCTTGTAAATGACCAGAAACTAAACTCTAACTGTCCATTATGTTTGGATCCCTAACCTGACTCTAACCATCATCCTAACTCTAACCTAAGCCTATCTTAACTCTGTGCCAACTCTAACCTCCTGCGTCCAATCCCTAATGACATTATATAACCTACCTCTCACCCCTTAACCCAACCATAACTCTGAACGTAGCTCAAATCCTCACTCTAACCTAATCCTATCGTAACTCTATCCCAACTCTAATTTCCTGCGCAAGCCCTAATAAGGTTACGTAATTTAACCCTAAATATGACCATAACTCTTAACGTAACCCTAATCCTACCTCTAATCTAACCGTCTCCTAACTCTTAACTCTGTGGCCATCCTGAATAATTTAGCCCTCACCCCAAAACATGAATGTAACTCTTAACGTGATCCTAATCCCAAATCTAATTTAAATTTAGCCTTCATTCCTAATCCTAAAGTATCCCTATCCCTATCCTTAATCATAGTACGGAAGGGCACCGTGAGGGATCTAGCACTATATTTTCACCACCCAACTCCATTTTGATTTTGTCCCGATCCCTGTCTCTTATCTTCAATGGTTTGCAATCAAATTGGGGGGCTGCTTTAATGGTTTCAGTGTCTATACAGGGCTTTGTGCGTAAATACCTAGTTGGATGTAGAATCGTAGGCTGTGTGGGAACAGGCCATTCGGCCCAACAAGTCCACACTGACCCTCTGAACAGCATCAGCATCCCCATCCCCATCCCCATCCCCAGTAACCCCGCACATCCGTGGGCACTACGGGGCAATTTAGCACAGCCAACCCACCCTAACCTGCACATCTTTGGACTGTGGGAGGAAACCGGAGCACCCGGAGGAAACCCACGCAGACACTGGGGAGAATGTGCAAACTCCACACAGACAGTCGCCCGAGGGTGGGATCGAACCCGGGTCCCTGGCGCTGTGAGGCCGCAGTGCTAACCACTGAGCCCCTGTGCCACCCACTGTGATTTCAGTGCTAGGAAGGCACTTAAGTGTGTGTAATACAGTTCTGGGTAGAAAAGAAGCAAGAAAAAGTTAAACCAGCCCCACCAATAGACTCTTAAGTTGCAGTGGTAGTATCCCTACCTTTAAGCCAGGAGGTCCATATTCAAATCCCACCTGCCGCACACGGCTGTAACAACATCTCTGATCAGGTTAACCAGAAAAAAGATGCGAAACCAAACCATGACTCTGACCTAATCTGAAACCTAAGGGCATCTTTCGCTCAAGTCCTGGTTTCTCCAGCTTTTTCAGTTCAGATATCCATCCTCTGCAGTTCTATGCAAATTCAAAAGTGCCCTTAATCCCCAGCGCCGTTGTTTTGGAGCGGGAGCGGAGTGGGATCTTGTTTGAAAGTTTATTTCCCAAGTTCTGGTTGAGTCTTGGTTGTAACTGTCTGTGCCCCCCCTTGCTACAGCTATCCCATACATGCCCCACGACCTGGTTGCTACGGGGACATGGACGGTTTCCCTGGTGTCCGTAACTATGGGACGCAAGACCCTGACAACATGTACGATGTCTACTGCTACATTGAGGACATAGAAGGTACTTTTGGAGGCTTCACATATCTCTCGAGTCCCATCGTCCCACCTTTGGTGCCTGTGTCCTGAGCTCTGGAGTTCCCTCCCTAAACCGCTTCGTCTCTCGTTCTGTCCATGTCCATCACCATCTCCCTCCCTCTCTCTCTCTGCTCAAAGATGGGAGGAGAAGTGAGGGAGCGCCGCACTCTCAGAGGGTCAGCGCTGAGGGAGCGGGCACTGTCGGAGGGTCAGCGCTGA
>NC_063377.1:8492767-8504331 GCF_021869965.1 Rhincodon typus
AGAGGGCTGAATGGCCTCCTCCTGTTCCTGTGCAACAGGCTCGAGGAAGAGGGGCTGAATGAGCTCCCCTAACCCCTTAGCAGTTTACAGAGTCAGTGTCAACAAATACCCCTCTAACTCACGAAGGCTGTAATTTTTCCCGTCCCCTGTGATCGCTCTCACACCTCGATTTCCGTGGATATTTGAGTTGTTTTTATTTTGAAAGTGTGGTGGAGCTGGAGGCAGTGTCAGAGGAAGCGGGAAAGCTGACGTTTCAGAAATGGGGGGCTTGGCTTCTCCGTGGGGTTATAACTCACTCAGTGTTATCATAAGTCAGAGCTAACACAGCGAAGGAGCTGGAGGAACACTAGGGGCATTTAAGCGGCTATTAGATAGGCATACGGCTGATAGCATAAGGTAGGGGTGGAGGTTAGATAGACCTTAGGTTTAGGGTAAACGTTCGGCACAACATCGTGGGCCGAAGGGCCTGCACTGTGCTGTACTGTTCTAACACAGCAGGCCGGGCGGCATCAGAGGAGCAGGAAAGTTGACGTTTCGGGTCAGGACCCTTCTCCAGAAACGTCAACTCCCCTGCTCCCACCCCGATGCTTCCCGGCCTTTCCTCCAGCTGCGTCGTCTCCAACTCCGGCATTGGCAGTTCTTACGATCTCTGTTTGTTTATTTATTTTTTCCCTCTGGGCTCTGCTCGGAAGCGTTCACTCCGCTTGGCGGCCATTTTCACCAGTTACCCCCCCCACCCCCTCACCTTCTTGTCTCTGGTCTCCCGCCTTTCTCTCTCTCTCTCTCTCTCTCTAGAAGTGGAGGATTCCTATTCGGAAGTGCCCTCTGACTACTTTGCGACGGATCTGGAGTACGAGGACCGCACGGGGGATTCGGCGCTGGCGCAGGGCACCACGGAGGGATTGGGGGCGACCGAGTCGGAGGCTCCCGGGGAGGTCGAAGGCGACGTCTCTCCCTTCGGGCCCAGTGTCGCGCCGCTGGGCAACCCGGGCACCCCGGTTCCGACGCCTCACGCTGCCCTGGCGGTGCCCAACCTCGGCACCGTCCTGCGACCGCCAGCCACCTCCCCCCCGGCCCGGGACCAGTGGGTAACCGCACCCCGGCACCCCCCGGAGATGGTGAACCGGGCCCCCCCCACCGGCAGCGGCAAGGACCAGGACCCGTTCCGTGCCCCGGGAGACGGGCAGACGGGGGGCGGCGAAGAAGGCTCCGATGACCGGGAGCCCCCATCGAGCCAGTGGGGCTCGGCCACGGCTGCGCCAGGAGCCACCGCTCGGGAGAAAGGGGGCGGGGAAGAGGAAGGGATGCACACGCTGAACGTCCTGCGGCCAACAGGTAGGCCCCCACCCCTCCATCCCTGACGCTGTCGATTCCCGGGCGCGGGTCGGTTCGGGGAGGGGGTTGCGTTTCCGTAGCGCCTACTGCGGGGCATCTGGGGGAGGCGATGGCCCGATGGTATCATCGCTGGACTGTTAATCCCGGTAACGTCCTGGGGGCCCGGGTTCGAATCCCATCAGGGCAGATGGTGGAATTTGAATTCAATAAAAATAAATCTAGAACTAATGGTGACCGTGAGTCGATTGTTGGAGAAACCCACCTGGTTCACCAATGTCCTTTAGGGAAGGAAACTGCCATCCTTACCTGGTCTGGCCTACGTGTGACTCCAGCCCCACAGCAATGTGGTTGACTCTGAACTGCCCTCTGGGGTAATTAGGGATGGGCAATAAATGCTGCCTGGCCAGCGATGTCCTCATCCCGTGAATGATTAGAGAGAATAGAGCCTCACAAACAATGGGACACCCCCCTGGGTGGTCCAGCAAACCTCGCTCCCCACCCCCCCTCCCCCAACCAAATGTAACTAGGGAAACGTGGTGACCTGTTTCGGCACAGCAGGATCCCATTATTCAGCCACACGCGTCCTTAACCACATGCAGGGCCAGAGATCTTAAGTCATGCTCAGTGTCGTGGCCAGGCCGCAGCTAGAGGGGGGTGTGCACGGTGGGGAAACGGGGTCCCGACTCCGCCCGCTGCCCTGAGGCATTGAAACTCTATCCGTATCTTAACGGGTTGCGGACCCCCAACTCGAGGTAGAGATGAGGGGCCGTGCCACGGCCACACGGAGAACGAGGCGAATTTAAATTATGATCGCTCTTCCCAACTTACGCCGGAAAGGCTCCTCGTTTACCCCTTTTAGCTCCTGCCCCGTCACCGAGCTGGGCCAAAGGCAGTTTCTGAAATGCTCCTTTTCAAACCTAACTTCTGAACGAACGCCACGGCAAAACCATTTCAGGATGAAGAGTGGTATTCACAACAACAGGGTTGGTGCTTCACCCGAGCACTCAAAGTTTGGCAAGAGAGCAGATAAGTTAGAAAATTGTCGAGCTTTAATGAAGCGAGACGCATCTAACAAAAAAAAATCAGTTCACGCACTAATAGATTTTTTCAGTGTGCTGGGTCCAGTGGTGTTCCTAACTTTCTAGCCAGTTCTTATTAAAAGAGATTTGGAGAGTTGGAGTATTCTGGGCAACTTACCAACTCTCCCTCTGCAGACCCAAACTGAGTTAGAATCCCAACATTTATGAACTTTTAAACGAATCGACAAGCAGCAGTTTCGACCACGAGTCTAAGACCCAGGCTGATGGACCCAAGTCGGTGGGCTTTAATTGGAAAGTTATGAAGCAAACGCTATGGCTTCACCTTCCCTTCATAATGACGCGCCACTTTTGAAAGCCCGTTTTAGCATAAAGGTGGTGATAGTAACAGGCAGCTTATCTCTGAATCATTTGTGCCGATTCGAGAGTGTCTGTACGGGGCAGGGGATCCAGAAGCTTCGGCAGAAGTGAGCAAGTCTGACCATTCCACGAGCCTAGCGAAGTTGTCCACTTTTACAAGAGTTGGAAGCTGAAAATCGGAAGGAGGACCTGATTTTTATTCTTTTTTTAAGAAACCGAAAGAACTTTGGACGCTGTGAAGCAGGAACGAAAACAGGAGTTGCTGGAAAAGCTCAGTCAATTGGAAAGTTGGCGTTTTGGGTCCGCTGACCCTGCCCTTCCTCAGAGGAAGGGTCACCTCACCTGAAACGTTAGCTCTGACTTTTTTTCTTCACAGATGCTGCCAGACCCTCTGGGCTTTGCCAGCAACTTCTGTGTATTTTTTGGAAGCTGATCAGAGGTATAGATAGAGTGGACAGCTAGAGACTTTTTCCTAGGGTGGAGGTAGCTATTACGAGGGGGCATAGTTTTAAAGTGAGTGGAGGTAGATATAGGGGAGACGTCAGAGGTAGGTTCTTTACTCAGAGAGTGGTCGGGGCGTGGAATGCATTGCCGGAGAGGGTAGTGGAGTCGGCCTCATTAGGGGCATTTAAGCGGCTATTAGATAGGCATATGGATGATAGTATAAGGTAGGGGTGGAGGTTAGATAGACCTTAGGTTTAGGGTAAAAGTTCAGCACAACATCGTGGGCCGAAGGGCCTGTACTGTGCTGTACTGTTCTATGTTCTGTGATTGTTATTTTTGGTTGGGGTGTATCACTGTGTGCTTTCGGGCCACAATAGTTGGAACAAGCTGAAGATTGAGGGGCGGGGGGGAAGGGGTTGGGGAACAAAAGGCCCAGGCTACTTCCCACGCAAGAAAAAGTTGGCCACGTGCTCCAAAAGCCCCGGCCTTCAGGGAACGGACACGTCTGCTTGCCCCCAAACGCTGTCTAGCAGTCCAGTGGATCAGTTTAGCTCAGTTGACTGGATGCTTGGTTTGCGAGGCAGTGTGAGACTAGCAGTGTGGGTTCAATCCCTGCATTAGCACAACTTGACACAAATGGGTCTCCTTCTCAATCTCTCCCTTCGCCGGAGCTACAATAGCCTTCAGATTAAATCACACTGCCCCCATCCCCAGTGACTGGGGTGGATTGGCCATGCTAAATTGCCCCATAGTGCCCAGGGATGTGCGGGTTAGGAAGGGTTGGCCGTGGGAAATTGTCCCGTAGTGCCCAGGGATGTGCAGGTTAGGGTGGATTGGCCATGGGAAATTGTCCTGTAGTGCCCAGGGACGTGCGGGTTAGGGTGGATTGGCCGTGGGAAATTGCTCTGTAGTGCCCAGGGATGTGTAGGTGAGGTAGGTTAAACATGGGGAAATGCAGGGGTAGGGGAATGGGTCTGGGCGGGATGCTCTTTGGAGGGGCAGTGTGGACCTATTGGGCCAAATGGCCTGTCCCCACGCTGTACGGATTCTACCAACACCAGGCCCCTTCGGTGACCTCAAAACTAGCTCATTTATCGGAAACGTGCTGTTTAACTGGTTACCTGAGCTACTGTGTTGGATCAAAGCATCGTAATGTACACATAGACAGGATGAGACAAGACAGCTCTGCGGCATGCAGTGGATAGGAGAAAAAATAGGCTTTATTAAAATGCAGTACTGTTGTTGATCAAGGGTTTGAATGCAGATCATAAATGGGTCGACTTCTCACAGCTCTTTCTGTCGACCAAACTTGATTGCAGTCAGTTTCAGAGCATCGGTGAACCCTGAGCTCAGGTGGCTGATCAGTTAGACCCAGGTCTTTGGATTGAGTTGACCATTTGACCTTTGGAGTCGATGAGGATGTCAGAGAATGCTTCCACAAGATAAATCTCTAACTAAATTTATTCCAAGGGTTATCAGAGAGGAAGAGAGATAGAGGGAGGAGAGGAAAAGATAGAGAGAGACTTGGCATTGCATCCTCCCACAATGGACCAACTCTTGAGTCCGTGGCAAAACAGAAACCAGAGGTTCAGAGGCTGCTGATAGATGCTTCTGAACCTCGGTCTGTTTGTCCAACAATTGTAAGCCATTCAGCAGCCCATTATCTCTCTTTTCAAGCCTTTTCTCCTCAAGTCGCTGGCCTTTTGCGAAACGTGGGTGCACAACACTCTTTCTAGCTCTCAGTTCCAGAAGGTCATGTTATAAACTCTCTGCAAACCCAGGAATTGTCCAAACCCTCCATCTCGTCCAATTCTCCAATATTTAAATGTATACTGATGGATACAGGTCTAACCCATCCCACTATTCCTCGTCCCTCCACGCCATTCCAGATGTGGCCTCACCAATACACCGTACAGCAGCATCCCTATTTTTATATTCCGTTCCTTTTGCAATGTACAACAACACTCCCTTAGCCTTCCCAACCACTTGCTGTAGCTGCAGATTAACTTTATGTACTAGGACACCCAGATCTCCCAATGCTACAGAGTCCTGAAGTCTCTCTCCCACACCTCAGTGGAAGGATTAAAACCGCACCGAGGGCCAGAAGGTGAAACGAAAACGCTAAAATGCTGGGGGAGCTCAGCAGGTCTGGCATTTCCATGCAAGAGAGAGAGAGAGAGAGAATTAACGTTTCCACTCTGAAGGTGAAATCAGGCTTGTTAAGGGGGTTGGGCTCATTAACCTGTCTACCCGCTCCCCCCCCCCCCCAGCCCCCCCAACATTGTACGACAGCTGACTGACCTGCGCCCCCACTCTTGCCTTAGAGTCGTGGATTCTTACAGTACAGGAGGCCGTTCGGCCCGTCGGCTCTCCGCCCAGCTAGCCCCACTCTCCAGACCTGTCTCCCATAGCCCTCTAAATTCATCGCTTTCAAAGACATCTTTCGAAACCTCAGATGGAATCGGCCTCCACCGCTCTCCCAGTGTGCATCCCAAAACCTAACAAGTCTCTGAGTAAAGCGTTTCCTGTCTCACTTCCTAGCTCTCTTGCTGACAGTCTTGAAGCTAATTACGGATGCGCCAGCCATGGAAACAGACTATCCTGCTTTACGCTGTCAAAATGGAACAGCTCGGCAAGGTGGTTTGAGGGTTCTTAGAGGCTGGCACATGTTGGTTGCCAATGCGTTTTAGTGCCCGTAGAGATGTTGGTGCCTGGGCTTTGGCTTTTTTCTATTCATAACTTCTACTAAACAAACATTTCTCTCTCTCTCTCAGCGATAAAACCAACAGCTGGTTCTGCGACCACTACCGTTTGTGGAGGACAGTTCCAAACCTCTACCACCCCGCTTCGCGCGGTGCATGCGCAGAAATGCTCGCTAGCAACAGAAACAGAAATTCCTGGAGAGAAATATCTCAGCATCTGCGGAGGGAGATGGAGTCAATGTTCTCGGGCCTGGCGACCGCTCTCTCCCCAGATGCCGAGATTTCTCCAGCAATTTCCGTTTTTGTTTCTGGCTTCCAAGCTCCACAGCCCCTTCAGTTTCTTTCCTTTAAAAGTTTTTGGCAAAGATCCGTAGCTCGGGTTGTGGGGTGAGGTTATTGACTTGCTCGCCAAGCTGGCTTGTTTTCTCGTTCAGACGTTTCGTCACCATGCTAGGTGGCATCATCAGTGGAGTCTCTGATGAAGCGATGTTATTCTACTCCGCTTTGGAATTCATACTCTCCGGCCCGTTATGGTGAGTAGTGTCATTTCCAGTTTTGATCTGTACGGGTTTCTATATGGGGACCAATTCTATATGTTTCTTGATTGCATTATGGGTGGAGAACCATGCCTTTAGGATTTCCCGTGCGTGTCTATGTTTGGCTTGGGCTATTATGGTTACCTTGTCCCAGTTAAATTGATGGCCTTCATTGTCTGAGTATTAAGGAGAGCTCGTCGTGCCATTTTGCTGCTAGCTGATGTTCGCGTATTCTGATGGCTAGTTTCCTTCCTGTCTGTCCAATGTAATGTTTGTGGCAGTCGTTGCGTGGTATTTTGTAAACCACGTTGGTTCTGCATGTTGTGGGAAAGGGGTCTTTAATCCTCATCAGTGTTTGTCGTAGAGTGGCTGTGTGCTTGTGGGCCACCGTGATTCCTAGCGGTCTTAGGAGTCCCGTTGTCAGTTCTGATATGTTCTTGATGCAGGGCAGTGTGTTAGGGCGTGCTGTGTGCCCCTGTTGTTGTCTGTTTTGTAAGCACCTGTGGATGAAGTTGCGGGATTATCAAGTTAAAGTGAGGATCTTGTATATAAGTGATCTTCCTCTTTCCTGTGTAGTTCTGGCGTGTTGCAGTGTGTCCTGGCCCAGTTAAATAGTGTCCTAACACAGCTTTGTTTGTGGATGTTGGGCTGGTTGGTGTCGAAGGTGAGGATTTGGTCAGTGTGGGTTGCTTTTCTGTATACTGAGATTTGGAACTCCCTGTTGGTCATATGCTCAACTTTAACATCCAGAAATGGAAATTGATTGATTTAACAACTACTCACCCTCCCAGCCTGATGGTTAGCAACTCCTTTGTCTGTCCAACTGTCTTTCTCTCTCTTCGGGCTGTACCCTATCGTTCACTCCCTATCCCACCCACCTCCCTATTTTCTGCATATAAACTAACATTTTCCCAGCCACCATCAGTTCTGAGGAAGGGTCACCGGACCCGAAACGTTAACTCTGTTTTCTCCTCCACAGATGCTGCCAGACCTGCTGAGCTTTTCCAGCAACTTTGTTTTTGTTCCTGATTTACAGCATCCGCAGTTCTTTCGGTTTTTAACGGAAATTGATTGTTGTTTTCTTCTTCCCCTGTGGATTTAATCCCGGCGAATGCGCTGTTGATGAGGCGCTGGGTCTGTTCGAATTTGCTGCGTTTAATAATGACAAATGTGTCGTCTACGTACAGGATCCACAGTCTAGGTTGAATGCAGGGGGAGGGTGGTGTGTTCTAGTCTTTGCGTGACTGCTTTTCCACCCATACTTCAATCAACAAACATATAGAATTGGACAAACCCACACAGATCAAAACTGGAAATGACAGTACTCACCATGACGGACCATTGAGTATAAATTCCAAATGGAGTAGAATAGCATCGCTTCTTCGGAGGCTCCACTGACGATGTGACCGATCATGGTGACGAAACGTCTCAAGTCTTAGCTTTTGATTTTCTCTCTAATCTTTATCTACCCTGCCTTTGCCAGTCGGTGTTTGCACTAAATTAATAGTTTGACATTTGGAGCTGTTGCTTTCTGAACGGTCTCAAATACGCTGAAAACACTTCGACAAGTTAGCTTACAAACAAGAGCAGAAATTGCTGAGGGGTATAAAAAAAAAACCAGCAGTTTCCCAAGGAGGGACATCACTGGACTCTGAAACGTTGAACCTGTTTTCTATCTCTCTCACTCGCACTCCCACAGCGGGACCTGCTGAGTTTCTCCAGCAATTGCTGGTTTTGTTTCTGATGCCCAGCATCTGCAGTTCTTCGCTGGTTTTGCAAACTTTCGAGCTAGGGGTTATCTTCTGCTCAGAAAAGGAGTCAGAAATGTAAAATCAACAATTCCCAGTGACCTTAAGTGCTCCAAATACTTTTGCGTGCATTGCTGTGTGGGCTTGCTCTGGTACAGTACATTTAAAAGGCATCTGGATGGGTAGATGAACAGGAAGGGTTTTTAGAGGGATATGGCTAAATGCTAGCAAATGGGACTAGATTTATTTGGAGGTGAACCTAGGGAGATATGGTTAGTAAGTTTGCAGATGAAGTTGGTGGTGTAGCGGACAGTGAAGAAGGTTCCCTCAGAGTACAACAGGACGTGAACCAGATGGACCGAGGAGTGGCAAATGGAGTTTAATTTAGATAATTTAGGTGCTGCATTTCAGGCCAGGACTTATACACTTAATGGTAAGGTCCTGGGGAGTGTTGCTGGACAAAGAGACATTGGGGTGCAGGTTCATAATTCCTTGAAAGTGGAGTCACAGGTAGACAGGACGGTGAAGAAGGTGTTTGGTACGCTTGCCTTTATGGGTCAGTGCATTGCGTACAGGAGTTGGGAGGGTCATGTTGCGGCTGTAAAGGACATTGGTTAGGGCCACTTTTGGAATACTGCGTTCAATTCTGGTTTCCCTGCTACAGGAAGGATGTTGTGAAACTTGAAAGCGTTCAGAAAAAGATTTACAAGGATGTTGCCAGGGTTGGAGGGTTTGGAGCTACAGGGAGAGGCTGGGGCTATTTTCCCTGGAGCGTCAGAGGCTGAGGGGGGACCTTATAAAGGTTTATAAAATCATGAGGGGCATGGATAGGGTGAATGGACAAGGTCTTTTTCCCCCAGGGTAGAGGGGGAGTCCAAAACTAGAGGGGTTTAAGGTGAGAGGGGAAAGATGTAAAAGGGACCTGAGGGGCAACTTTTTCACGCAGAGGGTGGTGCGTGTATGGAACGAGCTGCCAGAGGAAGTGGTGGGGGCTGGTACAATTACAACATTTAAAAGGCATCTGGATGGGGACATGGATAGGAAGGGTATAGAGGGATATGGGGCCAAATGCTGGCAAATGGAGCTGGATTAATTTAGGATATATGGGTCGGCACAGACGGGTTGGGCCGAAGAGCCTGTGTACAGCTCTATCTTTCTCTCTGTCTGTCTCTAACATTTGTTAGGGGGCCTTGTTTTGGAGGTGGTTCACATTGGCCATTTGTCAACCCAGTTTAAATTCAGAAACCAGCACAAACATAAAAGTGGGATGGCCTGGGTTGCCAGTGTCACCGCGTCTGTGTGTCTGGACTTCCCGCTCCTTGCTGTTTGCTCTCCACTCTCCTGCCTTTTCTGTCCCTCAGGCAAGACCCTGGAGACGAGAGGATGTGGCCGAGGGCAAGATGGAATTCGGGTCAGCGAAGGCCCAGGAGGTCACCAGGGCCCTGCCGGCGAGCCCCAAGGCCCTGAACCTCCTTCCTCCATCTCTGAGGCCTATCGCCGGCAGCCCCACCACCGCCAACGCCATCGAGGGGAGGCCGGAAGCCGGGACAAGGCCCAGGCCCAGGAGCCGAGCTCACAGCCCTCGGCCCTTGGGGGCGAACGTGACAGAGGCCCCCCGAGCGCCCACCCAGAGCCGGCGCTGCACCCTCCGTCTCAGGCCGCCAGCCCTGGGCAAGGGCGGCCAGAAGATTCTGGAAGGTCGCCCGCTACCGGACTCTGGCCCAGTGGAGTGACCCATGGAGGGAAGGAAAGTGCCGAAAACTTGCCGGCTCCAGGACTTTTGGAAAGCTCTAGAAGTTTGCAAGAGGCCGGACTCTGGCCTGGAATGACCCGCCAAGGGATGGAAGGTTCCAGAAACCCGCCGACACCCGGCCTCGTGGAAAGTTCTAGAAACTCGCAGGAGGCCGGACTCTGGCCTGGAATGACCCGTGCAACAAAGGAAGGTTCTGGAATCCCGCTGACCCTGGGCCTCGTAGAAGGTTCCGGAAACTCCCCGTTCCTGGGGCTCCGGCCCAGCGGAGGGATGGAAGGTTTCGGAAGGTCGCCGGCCGTTCCGGTCCGCCCATCGGACGGCCCGAGCAGAGCGAGCGAGGGAGCGGAATGTTCCGGAAGCTGGCCGGCACCCGGCCTTCCGGAAGGTTCCGGTAGCTCGTCGGCTGCCCCAGGGCCCCCGGGGGAGCAGGGAGAAGGTTCCAGAAGGAACGGGAGCAGCCGTGTGTCTCCGTCTGGACAGGTTTCTGGCTGCAGGGATACGGGGAATCCGCAGTTGCTCCCGTTTCCAGTCTCTCAGGCTCCAGGCCTAACCGTGGGCCTAGGCTCAGCCCCCCGGGCCTGGGATCCTCTCAGCTCCTCTCGGCCTGGCCGTGGTCCCAGGATCCGAGCTGACGGAGACCACAGCCAGCAGGACCCTCCTCCTCCATTTGGGGTTCCCTCGGAGGAAGGGAGTGCGCTGGAGCCGGTAGCTCCCACCAATGATGGACCAACTGAGAAGTCGGCTTTCGGGAAGGCGACACCTCTGAGGGGGAACCAAGGCCGGGGGACCCTCCTCATCTTCATCGGAGCGCTCTCTGTCCACATATCGAGGCACTAAACCTCCACTACCTTCCCTTTCTCCCTCACACGTCCTCCCTGTCCCTCCCCTTCCCCATTCCGCCCCCGCCCCTGTCCCCCACTCCCCTTCCTCCGCTCCCCCTCCCTGCCCCACACGTCACCCCTCCTCCTTGTTCCCACCGTCGCCCCTCCCCGTCCTCACCTTCACCCGCATTCCCCCACCCCCCACCTCCCCCTCCCACTGCCCCTCTGTTCCCCATCCCCCCCCCCACTGCCCCCCCCCCCCACGTCCAGCCCACCTCCTCCCTGCATCCCAGCCCCCCAAACCCTTCCCCGTCCCCTCTCCCATTCCACATTCCCCCCACCTCTGCTCCCAACTGTCCCGCTCCCCCATTTTCCTGTCCCCCCATTCCCCCACTCCCCCATTCCTCCCTTCACCATTCCCCCACTCCCCCATTCCCCTACTCCTCCATTCCCCCACTGCCCACTTCCTGCATTCCCCCATTCCCTTGCTCCCCCACTCCATGATTCCCCCACTCCCCCATTCCCCCACTCCCCCACTTCCCCATTTCCCCACTTACCCATTCCTCCACTCCCCCATACCCCATTCCCTTGTTCCCCCATTCCCAAGCACCCCCACTCTCCCATTCCTCCACTCCCCGAACCCCCATTCCCCCATTCCCCCACTCCCTATTGGAGAGTGGGGGAGTGGAGAAGCGGCAGAATGGGGTAGTGAGGGAATGGAGGAGTGGGGGAATGGAGGAATAGGGAGTGGGGGAATAGGGAGTGGGGGAATGGGGGAATGGGGGTTCGGGGAGTGGAGGAATGGGAGAGTGGGGGTGCTTGGGAATG
>NC_063377.1:8504431-8506403 GCF_021869965.1 Rhincodon typus
CCTCCCCCCCCCCCCCCCTCCCCCCTTCCCCCCCCCCCCCCCCCCCCACTTCCTCCCCTTCTCCCAACCTCAATTCATCCCTCTCATCCTCCTCCCAACTCCCCTTCTCTCTCTCTCTTCCCCAACCCTCCTGGGCGTTCGTGCCCTCGCTCTGCCCAACCAGCAAGTGCCCTAGTGTGACTGGGGGCTTTTAATCGGAGTGTAGCGGGTAAATGTCGCAGGGGACAGGGGACGTTGATATCCCACCAGGATTCGACAGAAGCGTTCAGTAAAACAGAGATCTGGAATTTAAAATCTCTTAGCGATGCCCCATTTTTAAAAGCCCCATCAGCGGAGTTGGGGTAGGGGGGGTGTTGGTGTAACGATTGGGGAAGGAAATCTTCCATCCTTACCCAGTATGGCTCACAGCGATTGGAGTGGGCATGAATTTGTTTAGGTGCCCACTGGGTAATTAACAGTAGCTTGGGCAGCAGTGCCCAGGTCCCCCGATTAACTAAGGGTTTAAAAAAATAAGATGCATTTTGCAGTTTAGCTTGAGAGGAAAACGTAAACAAAGCAGAGCACGCCAAATGCAAAAAGCAAAACCACAGTAGGTCTGAAATCAAAGCAGGGAGGTCTGGGCAAACTCAGCATGGTCCGTGCAGAGAGACAGAGAAAAAGAGAGAGAGAGAAATACTTTGACTCTGATATGGCTCTTGTAACAGTGAACCCTCACTTCTCTCTCGCCAGCCCTTTCTGCTTGCGCGGCACGCCGAACTAACCCTCGTTTTTATTTTTAAGAATTAAAACATAAACTGAAAAGCAGGAGGAAATTTTGCCTTTGCATGACTGTTACTTGAGAGCTTCTGTGAAGTGTAAGATGTTAATAATTTCTATGAAAGTTGCTATTAAAGGTATTTTGCAGACAAACACTGCTGAGTCTTTATTCTGCAACTAATTCAGCCACTAACCCACTTTAATTTCACCCCTTCCCCTGCAAACTGGCTCATCTCTTCTCTTCATCTACCACTTTCTGCATATCACCACTATTGCTGGGTGTCCAGGACAGACTTGTGTGGGGTTGGAAGAGGTAGGGGAGGAAGAGGAGAGGGGCTGCGGTTTGGACTTCAACGCAAGCTGTCCCAGAAGTGTTTCTGGTGTTGAGAAGCAGGGTGGGATTCAAATGAAATTCCAAAGGGAGGTGATGGATAATGTTACAGGTCTCCATGAGCAAATTGAGGGTGGTCCCAGAGCTCTCAGGAGTGTAAATGCAATATTTCATTGGCACCCAGCAAGCTCCCACAGGGGCAAAGGGAAGCCAGAACAAGATCCATGTTGTAGGAAAAATACTTGCTCCAAGTGTCCCTCAGCACTGACCCTCCGACAGTGCCCGCTCCCTCAGCACTGACCCTCCGACAGTGCCCGTTCCCTCAGCACTGACCCTCCGACAGTGCCCGCTCCCTCAGCACTGACCCTCCGACAGTGCCCGCTCCCTCAGCACTGACCCTCCGACAGTGCCCGCTCCCTTAGTACTGACTCTCCGACATCATGCGATCCCTTGGCGCTGACCCTCCGGCAGTGCCCGCTCCCTCGGCGCTGACTCTCCGACAGTGCCCGCTCCCTCAGTGCTGACCCTCCGACAGTGCCCGCTCCCTCAGCGCTGACCCTCCGACAGTGCCCGCTCCCTCAGCCCTGACCCTCCGACAGTGCCTGCTCCCTCAGCACTGACCTTCCGACAGCGCCTGCTCCCTCAGCACTGACCCTCCAACAGTGCCCGCTCCCTTAGTACTGACTCTCCGACATCATGCGATCCCTTGGCGCTGACCCTCCGGCAGTGCCCGCTCCCTCGGCGCTGACTCTCCGACAGTGCCCGCTCCCTCGGCGCTGATCCTCCGACAGTGCCCGCTCCCTCAGCGCTGACCCTCCGCACGGTGCCCGCTCCCTCGGCGCTGACCCTCCGACAGTGCCCGCTCCCTCAGCACTGACCCTCCGC
>NC_063377.1:8506903-8510176 GCF_021869965.1 Rhincodon typus
GAGAGAGAGAGACAGAGGGAGAGAAAGCGAGAGAGAGAGACAGAAGGAGAGACAGAGAGAGTGAAAGCGAGAGAGAGAGACAGAGGGAGAGAAAACGAGAGAGAGAGACAGAAGGAGAGACAGAGAGAGTGAAAGTGAGAGAGAGAGACAGAGAGAGTGAAAGTGAGAGAGAGAGACAGAAGGAGAGACAGAGAGAGTGAAAGCGAGAGAGAGAGACAGAGAGAGTGAAAGCGAGAGAGAGAGACAGAGAGAGTGAAAGTGAGAGAGAGAGACAGAGGGAGAGACAGAGAGAGTGAAAGCGAGAGAGAGAGACAGAGGGAGAGAAAGCGAGAGAGAGAGACAGAAGGAGAGACAGAGAGAGTGAAAGCGAGAGAGAGAGACAGAGGGAGAGAAAGCGAGAGAGAGGGAGAACTGTCGTTTGGCGACAGACAGATTCCCCAGTGTCTGCTTTTCACAGCCCGAGAATTCTTTCACTAAAAACACAACACAGTGATTAGCCCGGCTGCCAATCACACTCTGGTCAAGTAGAGACAGTAAGAACTGCCGATGCTGGAGAATCTGAGATAACAAGGTGTACAGCTGGATGAACACAGCAGGACAAGCAGCATCAGAGGAGCAGGAAGGCTGACGTTTCGGGTTGGGCCTGGACTGCTGTGTTCATCCAGCTCTACACTGTGTTATCTCAGATCACATAGAGAGCACTTTACTCTGTATCTAACACCATGCTGTCTCTGTCCTGGGGAGGTTTGATGGGGGGGACAGTGTAGAGGGAGCTTCACTCTGTATCTAACCCCGTGCTGTCCCTGCCCCTGGGAGTGTTTGATGGCGGCCAGTGTACCGGGAGCCTTCCTCTATGTCTAACCTTATGCTGTCCCTAGTTTTAGACTGGATGTAGGCTGGATATGAAGCAATGACAAGTCAGAAAACAGAAAGGAGATAGAGAGCTTGGTGATGTAGTGTGATGGGAACAGCCTCTCTCTCAATGTCAGTAAAACTAAAGAACTGATCATTGACTACAGGAAGTGGAGTGGAGAACACGCCCCCCATCTACACCAACAAAACCTGGGTGGAGAGCATCAAGTTCCTCAGAGTGACGATAACCAACAACCTGTCCTGGATTTCCCACGTAGATGTGACAGTCAAGAAAGGACAACAACACCTCTTCTTCCTCAGGCAGCTCAGGAAATTTTACATGTCCATAAGGACCCTCACCAACTTCTACAGATGCACCATTGAAAACATACTGTCCAGGTGCATAACGGCCTGGTATGGTAACTGCTCTGCCCAGGACTGTAAGAAACTACAGAAGGTGGTGTGCACAGCCCAGACCATTGCAGAAGCCAACCTTCCATCCATGGGATCCATTTACACGGCTCACTGCTGCAGAAAGGCTGTCAACATCATCAAAGACCCCTCCCACTATTATAATTTCTTCCAACCCCTTCTATCAGGCAGACGATACAGAAATTTAAACATACGCATCACCATCAGATACAAGAGCAGCTTCTTCTCCGCTGTTATTAGACAAACGAATGGACCTCTCTAATTTCAAACCTACTGTTGATCTTGCTCTGTGCACCTCCTGTGCAGTGTAACCTGTTTGCCTTGCTCTGTCTAAGCACCCTATGATCTATACGTCCTTGTATACTATGATCTGCCTGTACTACTTTTCACTGTATTTACGTAGCTGTGACCACAATAAATCAAATCAATTGAAATGTATCTCTCCCCATACCTCTCAGAATCTCTGTCTTTCTGTACCTCTCTCTCTGCTTCTCTGTCTCTGTCCGTCTCAGTATCTCTGTCCCTCTATCTATCCCTCTGTGACTCTCTTTTTCTCTCTCTGTCCTTCTATCTGTCCCTTTGTTACTCTCTCTCTTTCTCTCTATTTTTCTGTCTCCGTGTGCTTCTCAGTACCTGCCTGTGTATCTTTCTCTCAAACGCTCTCTCTATCTTTATATCTCTGTCTTCATGTTTTTTTTTAAATTCGTGGCATCACTGACTCGGCCAGAATGTAAAACTCTGTCTGTTTCTCTCTCTGCCCATCTCTGTATTTCTGTCTCTCTGACTGTATATCTTTCTCTGAAAATCTTTCTCTCTCTCTGTATCTTTCTCAGTAACTCTCTTTCTATCTGTCTGGTTTTTTGTAACTATCTCTCTGTCTTCCTCTCTCCCTCTCTCTGTTTTATTCTGTCTGTCCCAATCTGCATCTCTGTCTTGCTGCATGTATATCTGTGTATCTCTCTCTGTCTCTCTCAGTATCTCTGTCTCAGTATCTCTGACAGATCTGTCACTGTGTAACACTGGGGTCAGTGCTGAGGGAGCGCCGCTCTGTTGGAGGGTCAGTGCTGAGGGAGTGCCACACTGTCGGAGGGTCAGTGCTGAGGGAGGGGGCACTGTCGGAGGGTCAGTGCTGAGGGAGTGCCGCACTGTCGGAGGGTCAGTGCTGAGGGAGCGCCGCACTGTCGGAGGGTCAGTGCTGAGGGAGAGCCGCACTGTCGGAGGGTCAGTGCTGAGGGGTCAGTGGGGACGGGTCTGTCACTTTATAACACTGGGGTACAGTACCGGTGGGGGACAGGTCTGTCACTGTATAACACTGGGGTACAGTACCGGTGGGGACAGGTCTGTCACTGTATAACACTGGGGTACAGTACCGGTGGGGGACGGGTCTGTCACTGTGTAACAGTGGGGTACAGTACCGGTGGGGGACAGGTCTGTCACTGTGTAACACTGGGGTACAGTACCGGTGGGGACAGGTCTGTCCCTGTATAACACTGGGGTACAGTACCGGTCGGGACAGGTCTGTCGCTGTATAACACTGGGGTACAGTACCGGTGGGGGACGGGTCTGTCCCTGTATAACACTGGGGTACAGTACCGGTTGGGACAGGTCTGTCTCTGTATAACACTGGGGTACAGTACTGGTGGGGACGGGTCTGTCTCTGTATAACACTGGGGTACAGTACCGGTGGGGACAGGTCTGTCCCTGTATAACACTGGGGTACAGTACCGGTGGGGGACAGGTCTGTCCCTGTATAACACTGGGGTACAGTACCGGTGGGGGACGGGTCTGTCTCTGTATAACACTGGGGTACAGGACCGGTGGGGTACGGGTCTGTCCCTGTATAACACTGGGGTACAGTACCGGTGGGGGATGGGTCTGTCTCTGTATAACACTGGGGTACAGTACCGGTGGGGGACGGGTCTGTCCCTGTATAACACTGGGGTACAGTACCGGTTGGGACAGGTCTGTCTCTGTATAACACTGGGGTAC
>NC_063377.1:8510276-8510727 GCF_021869965.1 Rhincodon typus
CAGTACTGGTGGGGACAGGTCTGTCTCTGTATAACACTGGGGTACAGAGCCAGTGGGGACGGGTCTGTCTCTGTATAACACTGGGGTACAGTAACGGTGGGGACGGGTCTGTCGCTGTATAACACTGGGGTACAGTACCGGTGGGGACGGGTCTGTCCCTGTATAACACTGGGGTACAGTACCGGTGGGGGACGGGTCTGTCACTGTGTAACAGTGGGGTACAGTACCGGTGGGGGACAGGTCTGTCACTGTGTAACACTGGGGTACAGTACCGGTGGGGACAGGTCTGTCCCTGTATAACACTGGGGTACAGTACCGGTCGGGACAGGTCTGTCGCTGTATAACACTGGGGTACAGTACCGGTGGGGGACGGGTCTGTCCCTGTATAACACTGGGGTACAGTACCGGTGGGGACGGGTCTGTCACTGTATAACACTGGGGTACAGTACCG
>NC_063377.1:8510827-8511661 GCF_021869965.1 Rhincodon typus
CCCATCTCCGTCACCTCCTCCAGCCCCCCTACCTACCTCTGTCACCTCCTCCAGCTCCGCTACACCCCCTACCTACCTCCGTCACCTCCTCCAGTCCCGCTACACCCCCTACCTATCTCTGTCACCTCCTCCAGTCCCTGCACCCCTCCCTCTCTCTGTGCCACCCCCTCCAGGATCTCAGAACTCCTCCGACCCTGGACTCTCGAGCACCCACCACTGCCCACTGCACTGCCATTGCACACCATGTCTTCAGCTGCCTGGGGTTGAGCAGGTGGTTGGTGTAAGCCCTCTGCCTCTCTTCCTCCCTTCTATCGCTCTTCCCCTCAGTGTGTCTCTCCCCCTGTGTGTCTCTATCTCCTCCTGTCTCTCTCTCTCTCTCACTCCCCCTCCTTCCTCTGTCTGTGTGAAATATGCAGGTGGCTGTCCTAAGGGTAAGGGAAGGCAAGATTTCGGAGAACGAGGCAGGAATTCAATAGACAAAGTTTATTAGCTGTGTCACTGTACACACACACACACACATACACTAAATTATACCTTCATCCACCCTCGCGTTCACTTCCAACGCTGACATAAGTTCAGCCATTGGAATATATTCAGTCTTCAAGAGCAAAGATCAGCCTTTTCGATAGCGTGGCTCAGGCCGGACTTCACAATATGTACAACGATCACGTTTTATTTTATAAAAAAAACGCAGAAGGCACTTCAGAGACGTTATTCGGGGGACCACGAAATACCTCCATGGGCAGTTTCATCCCACAGCCCCTCAAACCCCGGGATGGGTCTGTCGCTGTATAACACTGGGGTACAGTACCGGTGGGGGACGGGTCTGTCTCT
>NC_063377.1:8511671-8512729 GCF_021869965.1 Rhincodon typus
ACCGGTGGGGGACGGGTCTGTCTCTGTATAACACTGGGGTACAGTACTGATCCCAGTGAGATCCCAATTTACACATTTGAGGAAATTGTAAATAATTCATTTTTCTCTTTTTCAAATTACATCAATACATCGTTTCGTTTCTAAATGTTCTTTATGGATAAAACCATGATTTTTTTTTTTTGCAGGTTGTTTTAAAATAAAAATCAGATCCACTTGCACAGCTCCGGGCCCTTGAGGGTTTCCATGTTCCAATCCTGGTCACTCAGACCCCATCCACAGTCTCTCCCAAGCTCCCTGCCTGATGTCCAGGTGCCAGGGTCATCCAGACAGGACAGGGGTCAGCTCAGCTGCAAAGGGTCCCCTTCACACACTCACACACACACACTCACACACACGGAAGCAGACCCGAAGCCAGAGCACCCCCCAACCTCGCCGCAGTAGCCGGGGGTCGGGGTAAGAGGCAGCTGTAACATTGGAAGCTAAAGCAGCAATTTGGGTGTAAGGCATACAGCACGAGGCTGCACGGACAGAGAGAGAGAGACGACATGGAGGCGAGGGAGAGAGAGAGGTTCACCAGACACAGAGACAGAGACAGAGACACAGAGAGAGAGAGAGAGAGAGAGAGAGAGAAATACACAGAGGCAGAGAAGCACAGAGACAGACAGACAGACAGACAGACAGAGAGAGAGAAGAGAGGGGAAAAGAGAAATCGAGAGTGACAGAGGGAGAGAAACAGAGGGACAGACAGAGACAGAGAGAGGGAGAAAGAAATAAAGAGAGAGACAGAGGGAGAGGAACACAGAGAGAGAGAGGGACATAGAGAAAGAGAGAGAGAAAAAACAGAGAGAGGGAGAGAGACAGAGAGATAGTCAGAAAGAGACACGGGGTGGAGAGAAAGACTCAAAGAGACAGACGAACAGATAGAGACAAAGCGAGAAGCAGAGTGACACAGAGGTAGACAGAGAGACAGAGACATAAACAGAGAGAGACACAGACATAGACAGAGAGATACAGACACAGAGAGGGATAGACAGAGAGACATAGACAAGGGGACAGAC
>NC_063377.1:8512829-8513618 GCF_021869965.1 Rhincodon typus
CGGTGGGGGACGGGTCTGTCGCTGTATAACACTGGGGTACAGTACCGGTGGGGGACGGGTCTGTCGCTGTGTAACACTGGGGTACAGTACCGGTGGGGGACGGGTCTGTCGCTGTTTAACACTGGGGTACAGTACCGGTGGGGGACGGGTCTGTCTCTGTATAACGCTGGGGTACAGTCCTGTTCGGACGGACCTCTCTCTGTGCTTTTCCAACATTGAGAGCGTTTTAATTAAGTGTTCTGTTTAAATCTTATTGACTTGAGACCAATTTATCTGATTGGCTTTTGTGTATTCTTACAGATTAGCTGAGTAATCAGATTCAGCTGGAGCTGTGAGTCTCCCAAAGCTTCGATCGGTCACTCTGTTAGACTCGCATTAATTCTCTTCCATCTCCTTCTCCCTGCCAGCAAGCTATCGCAGTCCACACATAACCCTCTTAGACCTTACTGATGCTGAAGTGCCTTTCCAGAAGTAATGATCTCTCTGCTGGTTCAGTGACCACT
This sequence comes from Rhincodon typus, assembly GCF_021869965.1. Classification (NCBI taxonomy): domain Eukaryota; kingdom Metazoa; phylum Chordata; class Chondrichthyes; order Orectolobiformes; family Rhincodontidae; genus Rhincodon; species Rhincodon typus. The sequence goes on from NC_063377.1 coordinate 8,513,333, forward strand.
TTGCACAGAGAAGTCAGAGATCAGAATCTACAGAAAACTGCAGTCGTGTGTTCCCCCGAACCCCTCGATTAGATTCCAGTCTGTAACTCCCTCCCCGGGGGGTATCTGTTATTCTGTATATAAACCCCCCCCGAACCCCTCGATTAGATTCCAGTCTGTAACTCGCTCCCCGGGGGGTATCTGTTATTCTGTATATAAACCACCCCGAACCCCTCGATTAGATTCCAGTCTGTAACTCCCTCCCGGGGTATCTGTTATTCTGTATATAAACCACCCCGAACCCCTA
>NC_063377.1:8513718-8514185 GCF_021869965.1 Rhincodon typus
TCGGGGGGTATCTGTTATTCTGTATATAAACCACCCCGAACCCCTCGATTAGATTCCAGTCTGTAACTCCCTCCCGGGGTATCTGTTATTCTGTATATAAACCACCCCGAACCCCTCGATTAGATTCCAGTCTGTAACTCCCTCCCGGGGTATCTGTTATTCTGCATATAAACTCCCCCGAACCCCTCGATTAGATTCCAGTCTGTAACTCCCTCCCGGGGTATCTGTTATTCTGTATATAAACCACCCCGAACCCCTCGATCAGGTTCCAGTCTGTAACTCCCTCCCGGGGTATCTGTTATTGTATGTACCTGTGTGAGTGAGTGTGTGTGTGTCTGTGTATGAGAGTGTGTGTATGTGTGTGTCTGTGTGAGTGTGTGTGTGTGTCTCTGTGTGAGTGTGTGTGTCCCTGTGTCTATTTGAATGTGGGTGTGTGTGTGTGTCTGTGTGTGTGTGAGTGTGTGTGT
>NC_063377.1:8514285-8516834 GCF_021869965.1 Rhincodon typus
GAGAGACAGGGGAGGGGGCGAAGAGAGAGGGGCAGGGAGGGGGCAAAAAGAGAGAAAGAGAGAACGAGAGCGAGAGAAAGAAAGAAAGAGACACAGGGGAGGGAGTGAAGAGAGAGAGAGACAGGGGAGGGGGCAAAGAGAGAGGGGGAAAGCAGCAGACAGAGAAAAATAACAAGAGATAAACAGAGACAGATGAAGAGAGTGTATGCGAGCAAGCAGAGGGTCAGAATATAAAACGAAGCAACAGAACAATAAACAGAACGAGATTAAGAGACATGGAGACAGTAGCAGAGTGAGGAAGAGATGCACACATAGTGGCAGAGACCACAAGAGAAAGTGGGGCATTGACAGAAAGGGCCAGGGGTGGGGGGAAGTGGGGAAAGAGAGAGACAGAGAGATACACGGTGAGTAAGAGAGGGAGAGAACAAAGAGAGAGAGGACAAACGGACAGAGGCCAACAGAGAGAGACAGAGAGAAAGAGACAAGAGAGCAAGAGTTACAAGTGATGGACAGAAAGACAGAGAGAGAGAGAGGGCAAGAGAGGGATGTGGATACAGACAGATAGACATAGATTGGGGTTGGGGGTGTAGCAAGAGGGAAGAGGGGATTAAGAGTGGAACAGGTTATGAAATTAATCAGATGGGCATATCACTTCGCTCAGGAGGACTTTACTTAACCCTGTGCTGTCCCTGTCCCTGGGAGTATTTGATGGGGAGGGGGGGAACAGTGTAGAGAGAGCTTTACTCTGTATCTAACCCCGTGCTGTCCCTGTCCCTGGGAGTGTTTGATGGGGGGGCAGTGTAGAGGGAGCTTTACTCTGTATCTAACCCTGTGCTGTCCCTGTCCCTGGGAGTGTTTGTTGGGGGGGACAGTGTAGAGGGAGCTTTACTCTGTATCTAACCCCGTGCTGTCCCTGCCCTGGGAGTGTTTGATGGGGGTGGACAGTGTAGAGGGAGCTTTACTCTGTATCTAACCCCGTGCTGTCCCTGCCCTGGGAGTGTTTGATGGGGGTGGACAGTGGAGAGGGAGCTTTACTCTGTATCTAACCCCGCGCTGTCCCTGGCTTGTGGAAGCCTCTGTACAGATGCAGCTGGATCGTGAGGCAGAGGTGTGTGCGTCTGTGTCTCTGTGTGTGCGCACGCGCGAGAGGGAGGGAGCCTTCCCCCTCCCTCCCTCCCGTTCCTTTCCACGCCCTGCCTAGCCCGAATCACACGCCAACCCGCTTACAGTTTCCCACTCTCCCCAAGGAGCTTGTCATTACTTTGTGTTAATTACAGCCTCGCTGCTACAAGGCCCTAATTAAGCTTCTAAATTTGGCAATTTGGGATATAAAAAGCAGCTGGGCGCCGCGCGCACTATAAATAGCAGGGCCTCCTCATTTTCATCGCTCCACGAGCGCCGCGCAAGAACGAAACTGTTCGCATAAGTTCCCGTCGTAGAACAGGGGACCGTGTGGTCAATGCCGTTAGAGAGAGATCACAGGGCGGGGTGCGGGGGACGGACAGTAAAGAAACAAAAAAATCTACAGGACCGCGGATGTTTTGAATCAAAAGCGGAATCTGTTGGGAAAGCTCAGCAGGTCCGGCAGCGTCCGTGGAGCGAAATCAGAGTTGACGTTTCGGGAAGTCCCGCTCTGAGGAATGGTGGCTCGACCCGAAACGTCAAGTCCGATTTCTCTCCACGGACCTGCTGCGCGATTTCTGTTTGCGTAACGGGTTGGGGAGGGGGGGTAAAAGCTTCATTTCCTGCCCCCGCCCAACACCCCTCCGATTCCACCCGCTCCCCCTACCTCCCCTCCCTCATTTCTTTCGGCGTTTGTGTGAGAATTCGCTGCACAGGGTGGTCAAGTAATTTGAAAAACACAAGAGTCAGTAAAGTCTCGGTGATTGGGACGGTGGGAAGAGCACTGGGGGAACAGGAGGTGAGAGTGGGGGGTAGGCAGGCCAAGTGGGTGCTGAGGTGGTGGGGAGGGAGGTACCTGGCGGTTACGTTCATCCAAGATGCGGGTGATCTGAATCTTTTTACGACCCATCCTTGCCAACGGTGGTGGGCGGGGGGGGTGTGGGCGACTTGGCGTCCGGAGGGGGTCTGTCTGGATACGGTGCCCTGGAGAACGCCCCCCGGTTAGATCGTCATCGCCAACTCTATGCCCTCGCCGCACCAGTCAACGAACATCCGAATCTGTGAGGAGGGGGTGGGGGAGGAAGCCTGAACGTGAGATCTCGGAGCAAAGCGCACACGCATGCCCCGTCCCGCGGTATTGATAGCACAGAAATAGACCGTTCAGCCCATGCCACATCGGCCTCTTCGCCAAACGCTTCTAATCCTTGTCCCCCAGTCCAGGGTTTATCCAGCACCACCCACCCCCTAACAACCTCAATGCATCTTTGCAATCGCCTCCCCATTGGAGTGAGACCCACCCCCCTCCCCAACTCCCCGCGGGAGCGAGTCCCCCATTCTCCCCCCACCCACTCCTCGTGGGAGCGAGTCCCCCATTCTCCCACTTGACTCCCCACGGGAGCGAGTCCCCCATTCTCACCACCCCCCCC
>NC_063377.1:8516934-8517987 GCF_021869965.1 Rhincodon typus
CCCTCCCTCCTCCCCCCCCCCGACTCCCCACGGGAGCGAGACCCCCATTCTCCACGCCCCCCGACTCCCCACGGGGAGCGAGTCCCCTCTCCCACAGCACAGTGGGGTGCCCCCACATCTCACAGGCTACAGCTGGTCAAGTAGGCAGCTGAGCACCACCTTCTCTCAAGGGGCAGTACTGGCTGGCTCAGCGATGCCCACAACCAAAACAAAATCAACAGGTAAAAGACGTTCGCTTCTCTCATTCCTATTCTGTTTCTTTCTCGTTATTACCAAGTGGAGACACTACTCGGCAGAACACTTAGCTCATGAAACAGGCAGCTTTTTAGGGGAGGAGGGGGACCCCGTACCCCAGTGAGAGTCAGCATCTTCGGGAGAGGAGGGGGACCCCGTACCCCAGTGAGAGTCAGCACCTTCGGGAGGGGGACCCCGTACCCCAGTGAGAGTCAGCATCTTCGGGAGAGGAGGGGGACCCCGTACCCCAGTGAGGGTCAGCACCTTCGGGAGAGGAGGGGGTACCCCGTACCCCAGTGAGAGTCAGCACCTTCGGGAGAGGAGGGGGGACCCCGTACCCTAGCAAGGGTCAGCACCTTCGGGACAGGAGGGGGACTCTGTACCACAGCTGAAGCCAGACCGAACGACACTTTGTAAAGAGGGATCTGTCCTCGCTGGACAGTTAGCCCTTGAGCCAAGAGCCCGAGAGTGGGATTAACATAAATAGGTGGGAAGAGACTAGACAGGCCGGTATCCCCTTCCTCACTGTATTACCCCACTGTGGTGTGAAGAGGGGGGACAATGGCTGTATGGCACCATCACTAGACCTGGCGTTCTGAAGACCCGGGATCAAATTCCGCCACGGCCGATGGAGGCGTTTGAATTCAACTAAACACCCGGGAATTAGAGTCTAATAATGACCAAGAAACCATGGTTAGAAATGGTCACTGGGTTCACCCAGTTCCATCCAGCCCGGTAACTACCACTTCGACCTGCTCCAGGCCTACAAATGATACCAGACCCACAGCAACATTGTTGATTCCTAAGTGCCACCCCCCC
>NC_063377.1:8518087-8520799 GCF_021869965.1 Rhincodon typus
ATAGTCTCCTTGGCCTAACCAGCAACATTCACATTGCTGAGGAAGCTTTACTCTCTGTTTGAACAGGTGTAACCTTATTTACAGTTTAAAGGAGTAGCAGGAGCGTTACTTGCAGGTTCAAAACGTAGCGGGAGCTTTACTCTGTATCTAGCCCCATGCTGTCCCCCTCCCTCGGTGTGTTTAATTGTGGGGGTGGGGGGGACAGTGTAGAGGGAGCTTTACGCTGTACCTAACCCTGCGCTTTCCCTATCCTGGGAGTGTTTGATGGGGGGGGACAGTGTAGAGAGAGCTTTACCCTGTATCTAACCCCGTGCTGTCCCTGTCCCTATATCTAAGTGATGCCTGACTGCCCAGAGAGTTCGAGAAGTTAGTGTTGAAACCCTCAGCCCTGGTCACGTTGGGTCTGTGTGGGTTTGCCTTGACTCAGATGCCAATAGCGAAGATACAAACAGAAACAGCTGGGCACAGTGGCCAGAGATTCTGACGTGGTCAGGGCCCACGTTTCGAATTACAGTCGCTGTAGCAGAGCCCTGACCCGAGTGAGGGCCAGAGGCCTGTCACCGCCTGAGCAGCATTCCCACCCACCTCAATCTCACGTTCCCATGCTGACCCCCCCTGGCTGGGAGAGGCCTGCACACCAGCAGGGAGCTCCCCACCCCATGTGCTCAGATTAACCCCAAACTCTTCCCTCTGCTTCAGTGCAAAACATGCAGGAGGTGGTCACACACGGTGGGGAGGGGCAGAGAGAGAGAAACAGAGGGACAGAGAGACGGGGGGTGGGGGGAGAGACAGACAGTCAGTGTTGGGGAGAGAGAGACACAGAGACAGAGAGGGATAGAGAGAGAAGAGGGGAGAGAGAGAGAGACAGAGAGATGAGGTGGGGGGGACGGGGAAGAGAGAGACAGAGAGAAGGTGGGGTAAGAGAGAGACAGAGAAGTAGGGCAGAGAGAGAGAGAAATGGGACAGAGAGAAGAAGAGTTCATAGGGAGGGGGGAAAACAGAAGCAGAATGAATATGGGGGAGGAGGTGGGTGTAGGTGTGTCACAGAGAGAGGGTGAGCAGAGCCATTAGGGTGGAGAAGAGGAGGAGACGGGCAGTATGTGTGTATATGAGAGAGACAGAGGGGGGACAATATCACTGAGTCCATGTTACTGCTGCGAGATGACCACAGCACAGTCTTTCCCTGATATTTATCCCTGAAACAACGTCAGTAAAAGGAAGCAGGGGACCTGGGACACTATCACATCTCTGGTCATGGGAGCTTGCTGTGTACAGATTGCCTGGGACAGTATGAGACATTACAGAAAGAATGGTTTCAGTTGCTGGGAAACCATCTGTACTACACCGGTCTCTTCAGAAAGCAACATCCTGGATTCCCTCTATAGGCTACCATCGTCTCTGACCAAAGATACCCTGTCTGACTGAGTCATAGTCATTCAACACGGAAACAGACCCTTCGGCCCAACCACTCCATGCTGACCCTAATCCCAAACTAAACTAGTCCCACCTGCCTGCTCCCGGCTCATATCTCTCCAAACTTTCCTATCCCTGTACTTATCCAAATGTCTTTTAAATGTGGTAACTGTACCCACATCCACCATTTCCTCAGCAAGTTCATTTCACCCTCTGTGTAAAAAATAAAATTGCCCCTCATGTATTTTGTAAATCTCCCTCCTCTCACCTTAAGAACGTGCCCCCTCATCTTGAAATCCCCCCACCCCAAGGGAAAAGACACCTACCATTAACTTGGAAATATATTGCCGTTCCTTAACTGCCGCTGGGTCAAAATCCTGGAATTCCCTCCCTAAAAGCATTGTGGGTCAACCTATAGCAGGAGGACTGCAGCTTACCATTAAGTCTTGAAATCCCCCATCCTAGGGAAAAGACACCTACTATTAACCCTATCTGTACCCCTCATGATTTTATAAACCTCTACAAGGTCACCTCTCAGCTGCTAATCTCCACTGAAAAATGTCCCAGCCTTTCTTTATAACACGGAAACAGATCCTTCCCATAACTGGGTGACGAGAACGGGACACAGTACTCTAGAAGAGGCCTCATCAACGTCCTGTACAACCTCAACATAACGTCCCCATATCCTATACAAAGCTCAGAGCAATGAAGGCAAGCGTGTTAAATGCCTTCTTAACCACCCTGTCTACCTGTGACGCAAACTTCAAAGAATTATGTACCTGAACCCCTAGGTGTGTTCTAAGAGAAACAGAAGTCCGAAGACTCACAACACTTGGAGAGAAAATATGTTTCTCATCTCTGTCTTTAAAAAGATGACTCCTTATTTTTAAACAATGCCACCTACTTCATGATTTTCTCACAGGGGGAGAGGGGTTGTGAACACATCCTTCCCACCTCCCCTCAGGATCTTATGTGTTTCAAATCACTCGCGTCTGACCCTTCTGAACTCCAGAGGATACAGGCCTAGGCCTGTCTAGCCTTTCCTCAAAAGACAATCCACTCGTTTCAGAATTGCCACCTGGAATGCCCCTTAAGGGGGGAAATTTTTTTTTTAATAGAATCCCTACAGTGTGGAAACAGGCCCTTTGACCCAACAAGTTCACACTGACCCTCAAAGCATCCCACCCAGGCCCATCCCCCTATATTCCACCCTAACCTGCACATCCCTGGACACTACGGGACAATTTAGCATGGCCAATCCACCCTAACCTGCACATCCCTGGGCACTACGGGGCAATT
>NC_063377.1:8520809-8524023 GCF_021869965.1 Rhincodon typus
TCCCTGGGCACTACGGGGCAATTTAGCACGGCCAATCCACCCTAACCTGCACATCTTTGGACTGTGGGAGGAAACCGGAGCACCCGGAGGAAACCCATGCAGACACGGGGAGAATGTGCAAACTCCACACAGACAGTCGCCCGAGGGTGGGGTCGAACCCGGGTCCCTGGCGCTGTGAGGCAGCAGTGCTATCTGCCATCTGTACCCGGGTCCGGGCCTACATGTGACTCCAGGACCCTCCGCAGCCAATGGGGCTGACTCGTAACTGCCTCCGAAAGTGGGCCCCACCCACCGAACTCCTCGGTTCAGGGGGCGATTAAGGACAGGAAGGCCTAGCCAGTAACGCCCGCATCCCGCAGAAATAGCTTTTTTGAACTCAGGGGTTTGGTTGTGGGCTCCAGTCTCGGGGACGAGACGCTAAACACGGATGGTTGGGGAGGGGGTGTGAGAGTCCAGGACGAGTGTGTGGGGAGCACAGCCTTCAGATTCAGAATCCGAAGCACCCCTCAGTCAGTCGCCATTCCCAAAATTCACTTCACAGACTCAGGAAACTCGGATCGGCCATGGTGGTGAGATAGGCCCGAGGGGCTGAATGGCCTCCCCTCCCCGCCCCCGTTTGCTCTGTCCCAAGGGCTCCAGACACACACACAAGCCCTCACGCATCTCGTCCTGACTGTCCATCCTCCGACCCTCCTCAGCTTCCAGGAATGGTAACGACGAGAAAACTGCATTCACGTAGCGCCTCTGACACAGCCAAGGCCCCCTACACCCACGAGGCACTTCACCAGAGGGCTGCTAAAAATCCACGAAGGCCCAGCCGGGCGAGGAGACGTTAGGGACAGGGAGGCCAAAGCCTCTGACACGGAGGTCAGTCTTGAAGGGGTGTCTGACAGGAGGGGGAAAGAGGGCGAGAGGGGCTTTGGGAGGGAGTCCTGGAACGTAGGCTGCAGGCGGCTGAGCGCGTGCCCGAACCGATTCTTTCTCCGACTATCACCCAATCACCAGCCCCCTGCCGAATCTGACCCCTTTCGGATCCCAGATCACGACAGCTTGAATTACAAATTCTCTCCCTCCCTCTCTCTCTCTCCGCTCCCTCTAGCTCAATTTTCCAATTGGCTTCAACTTGTGTACCCCCTGCCCTCTCCAGTGCCCAAACCGCTTGCCACCTGGGATGTTCGGAACAGATTTTGGGAAATCGGGGGTTGGGGTTGGGAGGAGGCAGGAAAGTGGGAGTTGAGGGTGATCAGGCTGGACTTCATCAACTGTCGGGCCAACTCGATGGGTTGAATGGCCTTACCACACTGCTCTCGAATCTTGTGGAAACTGACCCCATCCTCACGATTCGGAAAGATTCAATCTCCCCCAGAATAATGAGTTCTGAGGAAGGGTCACCGGACCCCGAAACGTTAACTCCGTTTTGTCCTTCACAGATGCTGCCAAGACCTGCTGAGCTTTCCCAGCAACTTTCTGTTTTTGTTCAATCTCCTCCTTGACTTAGTCTCTTCTGAGGGAAACCATCCCAGCTTCCAACAGGTAATTAAGACGACAAATGGAATAAGACCATAAGACATAGGAGCAGAAATTAGGCCATTCGGCCCATCGAGTCTGCTCCGCCATTCAATCATGGCTGATAAGTTCCTCAACCCCATTCTCCCGCTTTCTCCCCGTAACCCTTGATCCCCCTTGATAATCAACAACCTATCCATCTCAGTCTTAAACGTACCCAATGACCTGGCCCACACAGCCTTCTGTGGCAGTGAATTCCATAGATTCACCACTCTCTGGCTGAAGAATATTATCCTTCATTGATAGAAGGATGGAGTTTACAAACAGGGAGGTTATACTACAGCTGTATAAAATGCTGGTGAGGCCATACCTGGAGCATTGTGTACAGTTTTGGTCTCCTTACTTGGGAAAGGATGGACTGACACTGGAGGGGGAGCAGGGGAGGTTCACCGGGTTGGTTCCAGAGCTGAGAGGATCGGAATATGAGGAGAGATTGAGTAGACTGGGACTATACTCATTGGAATTTAGAAGAATGAGGGGGGATCTTACAGAAATGTATAAAACGATGAAGGGAATAGATAAGGTAGAAGCAGGGAGGGTGTTCCCATTGGTGGGTGAAACTAGAACGAGGGGGACATCCTCAAACTAAAGGGGGAGCAAGATTTGGGACTGAATTGGGACTGTGGAATTCCCTGCCCAGTGAGGCTGCCTCGTTGCATGTTTTTTTTAAGGCAAAGATAGATTTTGGAACAGGAAAGGGATTAAGGGTGAGCAGGAGCGAGTAAGGGGAGCTGAGTCCATGAAAAGATCAGCCACGATCTTATTGAATGGCGGGGCAGGGTCGGAGGGGCCGAGTGGCCTACCCCTGCTCCTGTTTCTCCCAGTCTCTCCTCCCTCTGGACAGAGGAACCCAGAGACCGAGTCCTGCTCTGGGGACAAAACAAAAAAAAGCTCCCTCTGCAGGCTCTCCAAGGGTCTCAACCTCCTTCCTGAAAGGAGTGTGCAAGGCCGGAATTGGGAATGACAAATTCTGATCAGGAGACAAGGCCCGGTTGAATTGGGGTGGGGGGGTGCGGTCTCGAACAGATGGCACGTGACCCACCCACCTCAATAACAAAGACCATCGGAAGTCCCGTCCGAATTCCAGGAATTCCATCATTACGTGAAAGACACGGAGAAGGAAAGCCTTCCTGTTCTCCAACGGCGAGGATAGGGGGAAACGGGAGAAGGTCAAGGCTTGGCGAGGAGATGGGTAACAATGAGAAGGCACTGACGTGGTTAACAAGGACAAAGAGATCCCAATGGAATAGGAGCCCCGAATCCGGCCGGAGAGGTGAAACAGGAATGCTCCCAGTCTCTGGCCCCGTGTGGCACCAAGATTCACTATCAGACACAGCAACGTTACAAATCATTCAGCACCATATTGACCAACTACAACCGATAAACTCAGTGGGTATAACACTGGGGTACGGTACCACTGGGGACGGGCCTGCCGCTGTGTAACGCTGGGGTACGGTACCGCTGGGGACGGGTCTGTCGCTGTGTAACGCTGGGGTACAGTACTGCTGGGGACGGGCCTGTCGCTGTGTAACACTGGGGTACAGTACCGGTGGGGGATGGGTCTGTCGCTGTATAACACTGGGGTACAGTACCGGTGGGGGACGGGTCTGTCTCTGTATAACACTGGGGTACAGTACCGGTGGGGGAC
>NC_063377.1:8524123-8525158 GCF_021869965.1 Rhincodon typus
AGTACCGGTGGGGACAGGTCTGTCGCTGTATAACACTGGGGTACAGGTCTGTCGCTGTATAACACTGGGGTACAGTACCGGTGGGGACAGGTCTGTCGCTGTATAACACTGGGGTACAGGTCTGTCGCTGTATAACACTGGGGTACAGTACCGGTGGGGACAGGTCTGTCGCTGTATAACACTGGGGTACAGTACCGGTGGGGACGGGTCTGTCACTATGCAACACATCTGACTCAAAAGTGCACAGCGATGGGGTTGAGTTTTAAGTGGCCTCTCAGGACTGCTGTAACATGCTGGGTACACTATTCCAGCAGCTATTTACAATGTAATCACTGCTGTGAAGCAAGAATATTGGCAGAAAATTAACATCTACCCGTTGTGACATTTTGACAGCGCCCGCTCCCCTTGGCCCTGACCCTCCGACAGCGCCAGCTCCCCTCGGCCCTGACCCTGTGACAGGTTGAAGGCAGACGCTGGGAGAGGAACGACGAGGTCCTCACAGGGGCCTGGGCTGGTTCCGTCCCTCCCCAGGCCACATACAGCTGACAGTGACCGGCATAACACCCTCCTCGTCCCCTGAAACCCAGTCTGCAGAGATACACACACACACACACACACACACACACACACACAGAGGGACAGAGACACACACACAGAGACACACACAGACACAGACTCACCACACCGACAGCAATGCCTGGCTCTGTGATTAGCAGCTCCCAGCCCATTTGAAGGACAAAGGCAGGCTCCCGTACTCAGACAGCCCTCTCAGCGACCAAACAACTGTTTGTAATCTGTCACTACATCTGACGAGGGGGCCGTGCGGGCCAACTTAATGTCAGGCAGCTAAAACCCTGCCTTCCCCGCCGCTGCCCACTCCCATCGTCAGCAGCTCCCCCCCCCCCCCACAGCAGCTCCCCCCCCACCCCACAGCAGCATCGGCTCAGAACAGGAAGTCAACAGCCTCCTGCCAGTCAGGCAACCGACTTCCACCGACCAACCACATGGTCATCGCTCAATGTTCAACGCCAACGG
>NC_063377.1:8525658-8525945 GCF_021869965.1 Rhincodon typus
AGGAGCTGACCCTCACTGGGGTACGGAGTCCCCCTCCTCTCCCGAAGTTGCTGACCCTCACTGGGGTACAAGGTCCCCCTCGTCTCCCGAAGGAGCTGATTGTCACTGGGGTACGGAGTCCCCCTCCTCTCCCGAAGCTGCTGACTTCCGGGATACAGTGTCCCCCTCCTGAAGGCGCTGACTCTCACTGGGGTACAGCGTCCCCCTCCCGAAGGTGCTGACCCTCACTGGGGTACGGGGCCCCCCTCCCGAAGGTGCTGACCCTCACTGGGGTACGGGGTCCCCCT
>NC_063377.1:8526045-8526810 GCF_021869965.1 Rhincodon typus
CGAAGGTGCTGACTCTCACTGGGGTACAGGGTCCCCCTCCTCTCCCGAAGGTGCTGACTCTCACTGGGGTACGGGGGTCCCCCTCCTCTCCCGAAAGCGCTGACTCTCACTGGGGTACGGGGTCCCTCTCCTGAAAGTGCTGACTCTCACTGGGGCACAGGGTCCCCTTCTCGCTCTTCTGAGGGTTGGTCTGGACCCGATGGACCAAATGGCCTGCTGCCACACTGTAGGGATTCTGTGATTCTATGAGTGGTCCATATGTAATTAGCTGAATGTGGGGGGAGCACTGGGGCAGAATGGTACTGTGTTGGGACCAAGGTGGTCTTTAGGACCCTGCTGTATCTGAAATTCCACCAATGCCATAACCAATAGAAATCAAAGCAGGCTGTTCAGCCCATCGAGACTGCTCCAGCATTCAATGAGATGAGGGCTGATTTGATCATCCTCTACTCCTCAGCCTTCTGACCCACAGTCCTCAGTGAGGATATGTGACTGCGCCTCCTCTACTCTGGAGCCCCCCAAGGATGCAACCTCAGCCCCCTACTGTACTCCCTGTATACCTACGGCTGTGTTGCCAAATTCTGAACAAACACCATCTACAAGTTTGCTGATGATGCCACCGCAGTGGGACGGAAATCTAACAACGATGAGACACAATGCGGAAGGGAGATAGAGGGCTTGGTGACGTGGTGCGATCTGTCTCTCAACGTCAGCCAAACTAAAGAACTGATCATCGACTTCAGAAGGAAAGGAGGAGAACACGCC
>NC_063377.1:8526910-8529116 GCF_021869965.1 Rhincodon typus
TGTGTGTGTGTATCAGCGAGTGTGTGTGTGTATCAGCGAGTGTGTGTGCGCGAGTGCTAGAGGGCGTGTATGTAAGTGTGTGCTTGTGACAGCGAGTGTGTAACATACAAGCATCACCGTACAGTGTGGTATCAAGGGCTGGGGGACAGAGCTCCAACATGACACCCCTTCCCTCTCAGTCCCCCTGCCAGCTCAGAATACAACATTCAGTAACATTTTTCAGTGATTGTCATTACAGAGAAGTTGGTGAGACAGGAGGAGGGCAGGGCGAGGGCAATGAGGGGAGGGTGGTTTGGGTGACAGGGTGTGGGGGCACTGCAGGGGTTAGGGGTAGAGACTGTGTCCCTGGGCAATGCATAGGGAGGACCGGTTTCGGGGGGTGGGTGAGGTGAGGGTGGGGGAAAGAGGGGCACTGAGGCTTTGCTCCCATTTTCGGGGATACCCCCTCCGCCTCTTCCTCCATCATCCCCCCCCACCCACCTCTATTGCACAACCCACTGCCTCTTACCCCAAACCACCCCCCCCATCAAATACCACATCCCAACACAAGCAGAAACCCCTGGCCCCATGCAAGGAGGGGCAGATAAGCAAGCAACGGCACCCCCTCTCCCCTCCCCGCACCCCCCCCAAGGGAAGAGACTGCAGACCAGGGGAAGCAAGGGAATGGGCTGTTGGGAGACACCTTCCCAGTGCAGGCACAATGGGCTGAATGGCCTGCTCACCAGACCGGAACCTCTCCCCGACTGCAGGTATGATGCCCCTCCACCTCCCACAACCCCACAAGGAAGGTGCCATAGGGGAGAGGGTGTGAAGATGGTAGAGAAAGACACAGAGAGAGAGAGAGAGATTCACCAAGAACCATTTTGGGGCTCCTATCCTTGGAGAGAGGAGGTGGCCCAGTGGATTATTGATGTGGGGAGAGGTAATGGGGACAGAGTGGGATTACCCCCCACCCCCAAATTGGTAAATGGACCCAAGACCAAGAGAGTTCTGATCAAAAAGTTGAGACAGCATTGGAAATGTGGGGGGCAGGGGCGCGGTAGTCTGTGCTCAGGGCTCTTGGGCAGGTGGGATTTGAACTCCTGCCTCTAAAGCAGGGACATTACCACCGCAGCCTCTCCAACAGGGGCATTTCAGGAGGATTAATCACTTGGAAACAGTGAGTGGTCGGGGGAAAGGGCTGGGTCAGAAAATGCTCCAAAGAGCTGGCACAAGCCGTGACGGGCAGAAAGGCCACGTTAACTATTCTGTCATAGGTGAGTCTCTCTCTCTCTCTCTGTCTCCTCTACAGTGCACACAGAAATGGTTTCCACATTTTACCAACGCTACCCACACTGGAACTGACCCCTTACCCTTACCCTCCTGGCACAGGATGCCCATCTCGCTTCAGTTTTGAACTGGCCCTCACCTCCTCCCCCCTCACCCCCCTCCACCCCACCCCACTCCCGTCAACACCCCATCCCTGTTTAATTTTTATTTTCCCCTTTAAAACTTTTAATACTGCTCAATAAAAATAGAAATCCATTCCACTGGGTTGACCGAATTTCCGAAGGGTTCGGGGCATCTCCGACAAACTGAGAGCTTGGAGGAGGGCACCACCCCCCAAGCTGGGGCCTCTTTCCCCACACCCCCCACTCCACCTCGAAATTCCTCAGACCACACCCCCCGCCCCCAAACTAATCCCAAGATCTGGGATCGAACTGAGCATCTTTTCCTTCTGGATGATACTACAGCTCAAGCGAGGCATATATAATGCCAAAGTTATGCCTCATCATGGAGCACTTGTGGAGGGGGGGGGAAAGGGGGGTAGGTTCAGAGGGTTGTGGGTGAGGGGGTGGGGAGGGTCAAGTCTCAGACCAGCAGGTGGTAGTGAAAAGGCCAGACCTCCCAGGAGAGAGGGTCAGAAATCATGGGGGAACACAGTTCTGTGTTGGGCTCCTACCAGCCACAAGCCCTGACCTTCTCACTGCCCCACAACATCTCAGCTGAGATTCACAAGGGAGAGAAAGGTGGAGGGGGTGGGGGTGGGGGTGGGGGGGTCACAGATTGACGTGGCACACATGAGATGGAATCTTTCCAACCGGATTTCTGTTATCAGGCTACAGAATAACCACTCCCCAAACTTCGACCAACAGCGCCCGCTCCCCTCGGCCCTGACCCTCCGACAGCGCCCGCTCCCCTCGGCCCTGACCCTCCGACAGCGCCC
>NC_063377.1:8529216-8530416 GCF_021869965.1 Rhincodon typus
CAAACTCTTTCCCCCCCCCTTGTCCTGGTCATCAAGACTGGAACTAACACCCCCACCCCAAAACACCTGCTCCCACCAACGCATTCTGAAAGCTTACGAAAAATATACACAATTTCTATTGTATCCCAACAATGCCTTCGGGGTGAGAGAGAGAGAGAATAAAAATAATAACATTATCAACTTTACAGCAGTCCTGAACCAATATATTAGCTATGACATACCTCTGCCTCCTGAAAGGCCCAGCTTTGTTTTGTTTTTGAGTTTTTTTGACTTAGGGACATGCATTTGGTTTCCTGTCCCAAAATATTCTCGCAGTAAGTTTACAGCTGTCCTACTACTTTTTAAACACCCCATTCCAACCCTTTCTCCCTGTCTCTTCCCAGATGCCCCGGGTCTATGAATTCCCCCCACCTCTTCAAAACTGACACCACCTCGTTAAGCTTAAATCGACAACTTGGAATAAAAATGGGGAGTTTGTACAGTCTTCCTGTTATAGGAGCTACACACACACACATACATATTATATATATATATATATAAAACACACTCTCTCATGAGATTAACCAACTCCAATAATTTAAACTGCCTTCGGGTGTCAGGGCTTTTTTTTGGGGGGGATGGGGGGGTCACGGCATTGGCAAGGAATTCCCCAAAAGTTTGTGAGGAAGGGTCACTGCAGAGCCGAAATGTTCACACTCTGCTATCTCTCTCTGTCTGCACAGACGCTGCTAGAGTTTTTGCTGCGTTTCTCCCACACATTCCAGCAGCTTTCTTTCGGATTTTTCTCCCCGCAAGTAATTCGGGATTTTGTTTCTTCATTTCATCTCCTGGAATTGCCCCTGGGGAGTGGGAGGAATTGGGAGGGGATTGGTAAGGGAGAAAGAGAGGGGAGGTTTTGCTATCCGCCAAATGAATTGACCTGGGAGACACTCAGGCCGACCCCGAGACTACAGTTCAGAGGAAAACCCACATTCTACCCCCCCAACCCTGAGTCACTCGGAGAGACAGAGGGGTGAGGGGTATATATATAGAGAGAGAGAGAGAGAGAGAGAGAGTCATGGACAGTGGGAAAAGGGCAGAGAGAGAGAGAGAGACAGAGAGCGAGAGACAGATAGGCAAGGAGAGAGAGAGAGACAGAGACAGGCAGAGAGAGAAAGAAAGACAGAGAGAGAGAGACAGAGCGAGAGGAGAACAGGTCCC
>NC_063377.1:8530516-8535328 GCF_021869965.1 Rhincodon typus
TAGTGGAATGGGGAGTGGAGGTGGGAGGAGGTGCTTTGGGGGTAGGTATTGTGCTGGGATGGTGGGTGGGGTGGGGAGGTGTGCTGGATGGGGGGAGAGGCGTTGTACAGGGATGGGGTGTGGGGAGTAGGTGTTGTGCTGGGATGGGGGGGTGGTTAGGAGGTGTTCTACTGGGATGGGGGTGTGGGTGGGGGGCGAGAGGGGTTGTACAGGGAGGGGGTGTGGGGAGTAGGTGTTGTGCTGGGATGGGGGGGTGGTTGGGAGGTGTTGTACTGGGATGGGGATGCTCAGGGTGGGCTGTTGGGGAGGAGCGGGTAGACAGTTCACAGCAGCGAAGAAGGGTCCCGACCTGAACCGTCAGCTTTCCTGCTGCTCTGATGCTGCGTGGCCTGCTGTCTTCCTCCAGCTCCACACTGTGTTATCTCTGCATCGGCAGTTCCTACTTTCTCCCAGCAGTGAGACTTTGGTTCGAGTGGACTGGAGATTGGAAACTCCTGAATATCAAACATTGCCGGAGGGTCAGACGGGGATCTTGGATCGATCAACCCCCTCCCTCTCCCCCTTGGTTACCACACAGCGGCAAACAAACTTGAAGACCCCTTCAACCCCCACCTCAATCCCTCTCCGTCTCACTCTGTCTGTCTGTTTCTGTCTTTCTCCCTGTCTGTCTGTTCCCCATCCCCCTCCATCTCTTTGTCTCGCTCCCTCCCTCTCCATCCATCCCTCCCTCTCCCTATCTATCCCTCCCTCTCAATCTCTCCGTCCCCCTCTGTATCTGTGCCTCATTGTTGGAGAGCATTTGGGAGCAGAAGGGACAAAACAGGGGTGGTTCACACGTAGAGAGATATATATATATATTATAGAGAGAGAGAGAGAGAGAGTTTGAGTGTGGGGGTTGGGGGGTGGGTGGGAAGCGTGAGAGGGGGTGGGTGGAGATGGGAGTGGGCTGAGGGCCGGGGAGGATGCGGGAGAGATGTGGGGTGCAGGGTAGACTGCCACATTAGGTAACCCAAGCATCCATTCGCATGCGCTTGACTGATGGGTTGTCAGCCTGGTCACCCGCGGGCACAGACAGGGCACCCACGGGGGCAATATAGTCCCTGCTTTCATCTCGCTCGCTGCCCTCAAACGAGCTGCTGTTACTACTCAGGCTGTTAACTGGGGAACGGCCCGTGTCCTGGGGTAGGCCCTGCTGGAGGAGGCCTGATGGGGTGGTATGATCCCGCGTCGGAGACACTGGCTCAGACTTCACATGTACATCCTGAGAGCTGCTAACTGTCAGTGTGGAAACCTGAGGGAGCTGGTTCCCTGGAGAAATGCTGCAGGGAAATAACAGGAAGGTGTTAGTGTCTGACTGTACAGCTCCCTGCGCACCCCCCAACAAACACTGTACCCCCACCGCAACCTCCCAACACCCTCTCCCAGGGCAGGGACATTACGGGGCTCGATACAGCGTCCCCCCCCATCAAACACTGTAACCCCACTGCAACCTCCCAGCACCCTCTCCCGGGGCAGGGACAGCACGGGGCTCGATACAGTGTCCCGCACACTCCCCCATCAAACACTGTACCCCCACCCCAACCTCCCAACACCCTCTCCCAGGGCAGGGACAGCACAGGGCTCGATACAGTGTCAAGCTCCCTCTACCCTGTCCCCATCAAACATGCCCAGGGACAGCACGGGGTTAGATACAGAGTAAAGCTCCCTCTACACTGTCTCCCCCATCAAACACTCCCAGGACAGGGACAGCACGGGGTTAGATACATAGTAAAGCTCCCTCTGGACTGTCCCAGAACCGTTTTCCCTCCCGGATTAATAAGGGGTGCGCCCAACAATGCCAGTCTATACGCCACCCCTCCCCACCGCAGACCCACGTGCCCCGAACCCACGCCCCGTTCCGTACTTACAACAGGTTGCCAAGCGTCGCCGGGGCCAACTGTTGCCAAGTCGCCACGTTGCTGAGTGACAGCCCAGCCGGTGAGTTGAACGACTGTAGCGCTGTTAAATCTGCGCTGGTCAGCTGGTAGTCTGCAAGACAGGCACCCGCGAGGGAGTGTCAACATGCAAAGCTGGAGGAGGAGGAGGCCACTCAGCCCAATGAGCCTGCTTACCCCTCCCCTCTCCCTCCCCAAGTTCTGGGGAAGGGTCACTGGCCTCCAAACGTTAATTCTGATTTCCTTCCCACACAGGCTACCAGACCTGCTGAGCTTTTCCAGCAACTGTTTTTGTTTGAAAGATCTGACCTGATTATTTCGCCCAATAACCGTTCACACCCTCCTTCGACCTTAAACAAATAAAGTTATTTCAGCCCTTTGAGCTCCAAAAGATTGTGACCGCCGACCGGCCTTCACCTACTCTTCACACTATTCCAGGCGTGGCCTCACCAACGCTCTGTTGTAGTTCCCTACCCTCTTCTGATCCCCTCCTGACGAAACATGGCGTTTTTTAACAAGCTTTCTTGATCGCTTGCGATACCTGCTAGCCTTTAGCAAGCTCTGAACTCAGGTGCCCTGGATCCCTCCGCATCGTGAAGCTCTGCAATCTCTTCCCCACCCACCTTGCTTCGTTTCTGTCAGAACGGGACAATTTTACTTTTTCGCCCACATTACGCACTATTCGTCACAGACTTCACCTGCTCACCTAACCTGTCCTGATGTCCTGTTCACGACTCCCTGCCCTACCCAGCTTCATATTGTTGGCTAATTTAGCAGCCCAGAGATTCCTCTGAATTAGACTTTACAAAGGACAATGGGGTGGCCTGAAAGACACACATAAAATTTATGAAGGGAATAGACAAGGTGGAAGCAGGGACATTGTTTCTACTGGTGGGTGAAACTAGCGGGGGGCATAGCCTCAAAATAAAGGGGAACAGATTTAGGACTGAATTGAGGAGGAGATTAGAACGTAGAACAGTCCAGCATAGTACAGGCCCTTCGGCCCGTGATGTTGTGCCGACCTGTTATCCTACTCTAAGATCAAACTACCCTACATTTTACTATCATCCATGTGCCTATCCAAGAGTCGCTTAAATGTCCCTAATGTATCTGACTCCATCACCACCACTGGCACGCACCCACTGCTCTCGGTGTGAAGAACCTACCTCTGGCATCTCCCCTACACCTTCCTCCGATCACCTTAAAATTTATGCCCCCTCGTGATAGCCATTTCTGCCCTGGGAAAAAAGCCTCTGGCTATCCACTCCATCCACGCCCCTGATCGTCTTGTAAAATTCACCTAAAGGGTTGGGAATCTGTGGAATTCGCTGCCCAGTGAGGCTACCTCGTTGCATTTCTTTAAGGCAAAGGTAGATTTTGGAACAGGAAACGGATTAAGGGTGAGCGGGCGAGTGGAGCTGAGTCCACGAAAAGATCAGCCACGATCTTATTGAATGGCAGAGCACGGTCGGAGGGGCCGAGTGGCCTACTGCTGCTCCTGTTTCTTGTCATTCAAGTCATCGATGTAAAAATATGAGGCCCCAGCACTGATCCCTGCGGGTACATCCTGCCGACCTGAACTTGTTCACACTTTTTGCCTCTTGCGAGCCAAGCAACCTTTGACCCAGGCCCCCAGTGTTACCCCCAAAGTCCCAAGCTCTCATTCTGCCCAACGACCATTGATGTGGCACCATATCACATGCCTTCTGGAAACCAAATACAGTACATCTACCTGGCTCCTTTTCTCCAGAGCACATGTTACCGCCTCACAGGGTTCCAATAAGAAGCGGTCAAACAGGATTTCCCGTACAAAACCACAATGACCTTCAATTTTCCCAACTCCCCTATATCTTTAATAGTAGCTTTGAATATTTTCCCTACAACAGATGTTAAGCTAACTGGGATAACACAGCGTGAAGCTGGAGGAACACTGCGGGCCAGGCAGCATCAGAGGAGCAGGAAAGTTGACGTTTCGGTTCAGGACCTGTCTTCAGAAATTTCCCCATTTCTGAAGAAGGCTCCCAACCCGAAACATCAGCTTTCCTGCTCCTCCTCTGATGCTGTGTTCCTCCAGCTTCCACACTGTGTTATCTCTGACTCGAGCATCTGCAGTTCTTACTATTTCTGATTAAACCAAGCGGTTTGTGTTTTCCTACATCCAGTCTTTCTGGCTTGATTGATTGTTGGGACGGGTGCGGAAATACAGCGAAAAGCATTCTTTTGTGTGTTATCCAGGCAAATGTACCTCACAGTAATTGGGCAGAACATAGTAGTGCAGCGACAGGGAAGGTGCAGAGAAAAGATCAACTCTAACGTCTGAAAGTTCTGTTCAGAAGCCTAAAAGCAGCAGGGGCGAACCTGTTGGTCCGTGCGTTTAAGCTTTTGTACCTTCTGCCTGAAGGAAGGGGTTGGAAGAGATTATAAATCGAGGGGGGAGGGGGATCTTTGACTCGGTGGGCTGCCTTCTGGAGGCAGCCAGAAATGTAGGCCAAGTGGAGGCCCAGATCTGCCAGGCAGATTCCCGCTGTCTATGGTAAGGCCTAATTGACGTTACGGGATACAAAATGAAACCGTGTTAAGGTCGAAGATGATGACTCTTCACCCCCCGTTGTGCTTTCTATGCATGGTTTGAGCAGAATATCACCGGTGGGGGGGGCACCTGCCCGACAGCCCAGGCACACATTCTCCTCCCCCCCACCGTCACAGCTGCAGATGTCAGATCCGTCTTCCCGAGAGTCAACCCTAGGAAAGCGATGGGCCCGGATGGCGTCTCCAGCTGAGCGCTCAGATCCTGTGTGGACCAACTGGCGGAGGTATTTGCCGACGTCTTCAAACACTCCCTCCTACAGGCTGAAGCTTCTACCTGCTTCAAGAAGAC
>NC_063377.1:8535338-8546886 GCF_021869965.1 Rhincodon typus
TACCTGCTTCAAGAAGACCACCATCATCCCCCTACCCAAGAAAACACACGCAGTGTGCCTTAATGACTACCGGCCAATAGCTCTGACCTCAATAACCCTGAAGTGCTTCGAGAGGCTGGTCATGGCCCACATCAGCTCCAGTCTCCCAACCTGCCTCGATCCCCTACAGTTTGCCCACCGATATAACAGGCCCATGGCGGATGACATTTCCCTAGCCCTGCACTCATCCCTGGAACATCTGGACAACAAGGTCACCTACATCAGACTCCTGCTCATCGACTCCAGCGCCAGCTTCAGCCCAGCCTTCAAGACCATTATCCCCTCCAGTCTGATCTCAAAACTGTGTGACCTTGGTCTCAGCTCTGCCTTTTGCAACTGGAACTTCAGCTTCCTGACCCATAGGCCACAATCAGTGAGGATAGGGAACTGCACCTCCTCCATAATAACCCTCACTCCTCAGCCCCCTACTGTACTCCCTGTATACCTACGGCTGCGTTGCCAAATTCTGAACAAACACCATCTAGAAGTTTGCCGATGACACCACCGTGGTGGGACGGAAATCTGACAACGATGAGACACAATGCGGAAGGGAGATAGAGGGCTTGGTGACGTGGTGCGATCTGTCTCTCAACGTCAGCAAAACTAAAGAACTGATCATCGACTTCAGAAGGAAAGGAGGAGAACACGCCCCCATTTACATCAACGGCACTGAGGTTGAGAGGGTGGAGAGCATCAAGTTCCTCAGAGTGACGATAACCGATAACCTGTCCTGGAATTCCCACGCGGATGTGACAGTGAAGAAGGCACAACAATGTTTCTTCTTCCTCAGGCACCTCAGGGAATTTGTGATGTCCATAAGGTCCCTCACCAACTCCTACAGATGCCCCATTGAAAGCATATGGTCCTGGTACATTACGGCCTGGTACGGCAACTGCTCTGCCCAGGACTGTAAGAAACGACAGAAGGTGGTGTGCACAGCCCAGACCATCACAGAAGCCAACCTTCCATCCATGGACTCCATTTACACGGCTCGCTGCTGCGGAAACACGGCCAACATCATCAAAGATCCATCACACCCCAGTAATGCTCTCCTACGTCAGAGGTAGGTTCTTTACTCAGAGAGTGGTAGGGGCGTGGAATGCATTGCCGGAGAGGGTAGTGGAGTCGGCCTCATTAGGGGTATTTAAGCGGCTATTAGATAGGCATATGGATGACAGTATAAGGTAGCGGTGGAGGTTAGATAGACCTTAGGTTTAGGGTAAAGGTTCGGCACAACATTGTAGGCCGAAGGGCCTATACTGTGCTGTACTGTTCTATGTTCTATGTTCTAAGCTCTATGAAGGGGTTTGTCGGTGTCAATGCTGAGAAGATGTGTCCCCTCATGGGAGACTCGAGGGACAAAGGGCACAGTTTCAGAATAAAGGGGTGCCAATTTAAGACTGAGATGAGGAGGAATTTCTTCTCTCAGAGTCTTTGGAACTCCTTGCCACACAGAGCTGTGGGGCAAGATTCCTTGTGTATATTTAAGGCCGAGATAGATTGCTGGATGTATACACTGAACAGTAAGGTCCTGGGGAGTGTTGCTGAACAGGCTCATAGCTCCTTGAAAGTGGAGTTGCAGGTAGATAGGGCGGTGAAGGTGGTGTTTGGTACGCTTGCCTTTATTGGTCAGTGCATTGAGTTGGGAGGGTCATGTTGCAGCTGTACAGGACATTGGTTAGGCCAGTTTTGGACTACTGCGTTCAATTCTGGTCTCCCTGCTACAGGAAGGATGTTGTGAAACTTGAAAGGGCTCAGAAAAGATTTACGAGGATCTTGGAGGGTTTGAGTTATATGGAGAAACTGATTGGTCTGGGGCTATTTTCCCTGGAGCATCAGAGGCTGATGACCTTATAGAGGTTTATAAAATCATGAGGGGCATGGATAGGGTGAATAGACAAGGTCTTTTCCCCAGGGGTAGGGGAGTCCAAAACTAGAGGGGTATAGGTTTAAGGTGAGGGGGGAAAGATTTAAAAGGGACCTGAGGGGCAACTTTATCAGGCAGAGGGTGGTGTGTGTATGGAACGAGCTGCCAGAGGAAGTGTGGAGGCTGGTACAATTACAACATTTAAAAGACATCTGGATGGGGACATAAATAGGAAGGGTTTAGGGGGATAGGGGCCACATGCTGGCAAATGGGACTAGATTATTTTAGGATATCTGGGTTGGCATGGAGGGGTTGGACTGAGGGGATCTACTTCTGCGCTGTATGACTCTATAGTCTGGGAGGCAATGGCCTAGTGGTATTATCACTGGACTGTTAACCCAGAGACCTATTTATCGTTCTGGGGACCTGGGTTCGAATCCCACCAGGGTAGATGGTAGAATTTGAATTCAATTAAGAGTCTTATGATGACCGTGAATCCATTGCTGATTGTTGGAAAAACTCATCTGGGTTCACTAATGTCCTTTAGGGGAAGGAAACTGCCATCCTTACCTGGTCTGGCCTACATGTGACTCCAGACCCACAGCCAATGTGGTTGACTCTGAACTGCCCTCTGGGTAATTAGGGATGGGCAATAAATGCTGCCTGGACAGCAACCGTGAACGAATTTTTAAAATAAATAGTCAGGGAATACCGGGAAAGGACAGGAAAGTACACATGAGGAGTGTCGGATCAGCTGTGATCCTATTGAACAGAGGAGCAGAGCAGAACTACTTCTGTTCCAATTGTTCTAATCACCAGCCACTTCATCAGAGAGCCTGGGATTAAATCTGCAAGGGTCAAGCAGTTGTCAGCTCGAACGCTTCGCTCCGAACCGCGTCTCCCATTCCCACAGGAATTCCTGGGATGTCACTGGCGGCTGTGCCACGTCAGGTGATGCCAGACGTGAACGAGAAACCTCAGAGATTGGCGAGGAGGGGACCGGCGGGGAGGGTGGGGGGGGGGAGGGGGCGGAGAGAGGCGGGAGGGAAGATCTGATAGAGGTTTGCAAAATCACGAGGTTGGAGGGGGGTGGTGGTAGGGAGGGAGACTGGACGGAGTCGAGAGGGAGAAGCTGTTCCCGCTCAGTAAAAGGGACCAGAATGAGATTGGGAGCGTGGAGTTACAGTGACATGGCCAAAGAAGTGAGGGTGATTGGAGGCATGTTCCACCCAGCAAGTGGTTAGGGAATGGAATGCACTGGCTGGAAATGTGAAGGTGGGGGGTGGGCAGCTTCAATTGAGGGCATTCAAGACGGGGGGCATTGGATGGTGGTTTGTATAGAAATGGTAGGCCAGGGGATTGGCACAAGGGGATAGAAGCAGGGACAGGCACGATGGGCCAAAATACCTCTCCTGCACTGTAGTAATATCTAATGCAGAGATAGATAGGCTCTTGATTTGGTCAGGGGACCGAGAGGAGAACGGGAATTGAGAAACGTACCAGGCGCGAGTGAATGGCAGAGCAGGCGCGACGGGCCGAACGGCCTCTCTCTGCTCCTATACCCTGACGGTCCCTTTTCCTCAACGGCTTTTCACTTCCTGCAGCTGTAAATTTCCACATCTTGAGGTGTGACATAGGCGGCCTCACCTCGGCTGCATTTATGTGGCGCCGGCTCATCCCCTGAGGGCCAGACGGAGACGGCCCCCTCCGCGTAACGAAGTCTCCCCCACCACCACACCCTGCCGTCACCCTCTCACCCCGCCCCGGCCCAGCCCAGCCCGACCCCCCACACCCCCCGCCCGGGGTGGGGGTGTGTGTGTGTGTGTGTGGGGGTGGGGGAGACACATACCTGTGTTGTATGTCGTGTGCATGGCCGAGTACTGGAGCCCCTGGGGCAGGAGGCTAGGGGTAGCGACCGAGACCACTGGGGTGGTCAGGGACTGGGCGGCCTGGGAGCTGGTCAACTGCTGCGTGCTCTGTCAAACCGGACACACCGGGTGTGGAGGGGGGAAGAGGGAGAGAGAGGAGGGGGGAGAGAGAGGAGGGGAAAGACAGAGAGAGAGAGAGAAAGTAAAACAAAGATCCCTGCAAGGAATTCATCGAAAGATCAAACTTGGCCCAGATAAACAGTGAGGTTCAGGGTTTTTGTGGGGGGTGAAGTAGATTCTGCTTTAATGAGATGGCAGCATGGCATGTTCTCGCAGAAATCAAAACAGTCGCCGGGATTGGGGGGGTGGGTGTTGGGGCAGGAGGTGGATGGTATGACTGCTCAGTGGGATTGCTGGGTTTGAGAGGACATGTGAACATACACAGTCCCACCCGAGAGCATAACCTGGGAGCAAGGAGCTGCTGATGGAAGAAGGGACAGTGAGGCGGCCATGAGAGGTGGACAGTGGGACAGAAGGTAGCAAAAGGGCCAAGTGGCCTCCGTTTGTGCCCTGGTGGTTGTATGACAGAGAGAGGTATACAGAAGGGGCAGGGAGTGGGGGGGGGAAATGGGGACAATACATCTGTGGGTGCATCGCGCCGTCGGAGGGTCGGCGCCGAGGGGAGCGGGCACCGTCGGAGGGTCGGCGCCAAGGGGAGCGGGCACCGTCGGAGGGCCTGGTGTTTGCTGTGTGTTTGAATCGATGGAAGGGTTTGTGTTTGTTGGGTAAAGCTGCCATCTACTGGCTAAAGGGCTCTCGAGCTCCATCTGTGTCAGGGACAGAGGCACTGCCCATATTCGGAGCTACTTGGTCTAAAATCGAGACCATTATGTGAACGTCCACGTGAGGGTTTACGGAGTCTCGGCGCTGCATGTTACTCTGCCCCCTCTCGTCAGGATTGGCAGCTTGTGCGGGCAAAAGCTGAGCCCCTACCCACACACGCCCACACTCCCTGGAGGTACAGGGACGCCAACGACAGGAGGCTATAGAGCGGCACTCACCAGTTGGAGGCCGTCCTCTGTCTGATAGCATGAGGGACAAGGAGAGACAGACACTTAGCAAACAGCACAGAGGCTGCAAACACTGTACACCACCTCCCCCAGCGCCCCCAAACAATCCCAAATTTACTCAGCTCATTGTCAGGGAAATCAGCATTTTGTCACACTCACTCTACTCTTTGCAACTGAAAAAGTAAAGCTTCCTTTACACTAGCCCCCCCGCTCAAACACTCCCAGTACAGGGATAGCACGGGGTTAGATACAGAGTAAAGCTCCCTCTACACTGTCCCCCCATCAAACACTCCTAGGACAGGGATAGCACCGGGTTAGATACAGAGTAAAGCTCTCTCTACACTGTCCCCCTCCATCAAACACTCCCAGTACAGGGACAGCACGGGGTTAGATACAGAGTAAAGCTCCCTCTACACTGTCCCCCCCATCAAACACTCCCAGGGACAGCACGGGGTTAGATACAGAGTAAAGCTCACTTTGTCATGGGGATGTGAGTGTCGCTGGGGGAGTCAGCATTTATTTCACTCCCCCGTCCCTAATTGCCCCTCGATCCAAGCATCTCCCTCTGCACCATTTCCACAGGGTTGGGTGGGGGGGTGGGGGGGTGGGGGGGTGGCCAGAGTCAGTCCCATCGCCACGTGCGGGTCTGGAGTCACATGTAGGGTGAGACCAGTGGGGAGAATGGCAGATAAGCAAAGCGTTGGATGCGGAGGGGATGGCCTCATAGTATTATCATTAACCCAGAGATGAAGGTAACGTCCTGGGGGACTGGGGTTCGAATCCCGCCAGGGCAGGCGGTGGAATTTGAATTCAATAAATATGTGGAATTAAGAATCTTATGATGATCGTGAATCCATTGCCGATTGTTGGGAAAAACCCATCTGGTTCACTAATGTCCTTTAGGGAAGGAAACTGCCATCCTTACCTGGTCTGGGCTACATGTGACTCCAGACCCACAGCAATGTGGTTGGCTCTTAACTGCCCTCTGTAGAGGCAACAGTATCATTACCGTCACGGTTAACCGACACGAGTGGGGGGGCGATATTGGGGAGCGACTCACCAGAGATCCCATTAATCCCTTGCTCTGAGAGGTGATGACCCGCAAGTCCGGTTTGCGGCTGTTGCCGTGGCTCGGCTGAGCAGCTAGGGGAGGCGGCGGCGGTGGAGATTTCGGTGACATGACCTTCGGCAGGAGGCCCGGCGACGATCTAGGGTTCACGTAGCCATTGCCTGTGGTAGGGGGCGGCAGGATGCAGACAGCAGTGGGTGGGGGTTGGGAGGGGGTATTTCCGACACACCCCTCCCCACCCTGTATGCACCCCCGCCCGCGCTCCCCCAACCCCTACAAGTCACCTCCGTCCCCATCGGCATCAGCTTCCCCCCTTCCCCAGCACACCCACCGTCATTCCCGCTCCCGCTCCCATAGCCCGAGGCTAACCTCCCTCTTGCAGAGTACCCTTCATCTACCTCACTCAAGCCTCCAACTCACACAGCTCCGAACACGCCAAATACCCTCTCCTCCTCCAGCCCCCTACACCGCCTCCCTATCTCGGTCACCTCCTCCAGCCCCCTACACCCCCTCCCTATCTCTGTCACCTCCTCCAGCCCCCTACGGCCCATTCTGAGAACGACAGAGGCAGGAGAGGTTGAGGTGGGCTTCCTCCAGTCACCAATGCAGCTGGTGGTCTGCCTTAAACCAGAGATGATGGGGGAGCGAGGGCTCAGACAGGGCGAGGTTGGGGGTTTGTGGGGGGTGGGGAGGGGGGGGGGGGGAGGTGAGGGGAGGCGGGGACCACCAGCGCCTGTGAGGCCACCAGCCACATCGGTGATACATCCAGTCGTTCCCACCACACTCGGAAACGCTCCAGGAATGCCAAGGGATGTCAACGATACTATTCGACACTCCCGGGCATCACACGTCCTGGTCAGAGGGGGACAACAGCTGCAAACGTGCCAGGGTGCATCTGCTCAATCCAGTAAGACAGGGCCCATAGTGGCATTGCTGAGTGACACTTCACCCCCCGCCCCACCCCAAACCCCCCCACTCCACCCCACACACCTCACGAAACATTCAACCCCCATCCTCCAGGGCCAGAGGATCACTGAATACCCCCCCCCCCCCCACCACCTCCCAACCCACATCAACATCCTGGGGGTTACCATTGAGAGAGAATCTAACCGTTGCCCCCCCACTTGAAATTATTGTCACTGAATCCCCACCCTCCACCCCACCCACCACTATGAACATCCTTGGAGTGGGGGGGGGGGGGTGGGGGAGGTTAGCATTGACCAGAACTGGACCCACCATGTAAACACAGAGCAGGTCAGAGGCTGGGAATCGGGCAGCGTGTAACTCCCCTCCTGACTCTTCACCACCCCCACCACCTCTACAAAAAGGCTGTCCCCCACCATCGACAAGGGACAAGGCAGGAGGGTAAGGGAATACCCCCCCCACCCCCACTTTCCCCGGATGGGGGCAGCCCCGACAACGTCTTGAGAATCTCAACACCGTCCGGGGGCAAAGCCTCCTGAAGTCGAACGCCCCAGGAGCGAACAGTGACAGGCAGCGAATAGATCGCGTCAATGTGGTTCAAGCAAAGATCCGACACATACTTCCAGGGAATCGGGGCTTTTGTGGGGGAGGTAGTAGGGGGGTGGGGGGGCCCTCTTTCCCCAGCACTGGATGGGTATGGACGGTGGGTCAGAACCACAGCTCAGGGGCACTTACCAACAGGGCTGGGGCATTCTCCGTTAGACGTGACCAGCTCAGTTCCCATCAGTACAGCTGTGGGGGGGAGGGGGCAGGATAAAGGGCTGTTAGTAGGTGCTGCAAACAAGCTGAACACAGCCTCACCATCGCCTCCACTTAACCCTCCCCCCCCCAAAACACGCCTCGCCCCCCCCCGGGCCCCCCCAAAAATCCTCGCGCCCCCCCCCCCACCTCACACGCCCACAAAATCTTTCCAAATGCTTCCTACCTTCCCCCCCACCCAACTTACTGCTGGGTAAGGTAATGGTGATGAGAGGGTTAACCACACAGTCTGTGTTTGTGGTGGGGGAGAGAGTGGTTCATGTCTCACTCTCCCGGGTGGGGTCTGTTCTAGGCTATCTCAGGAAGAAGCATTAGAACCAACTCCTCCAATGCCTCGCCATTCCTCCCACCATCACTTTCAATCCCCTGCCCCTCCCCTACCCCCATCATCACCCACTCCCCTTTCAGTGCCCCACTCCAGACATCGCTGAAGCCCCCACAATCACTATCCCAATAGCATTCTGCCTCTATGGTAGGAAGGTATCAAGGGCTGAATGGCCTCTGCCAGTTCCTGCCCACTTGATCCAAGGCCTAGGGTTTAAGGAGGGAGAACAGGAAGAGCGAGACAGAGCGACGCAGAGGGAGATTTCTGACTGGGGGTGTGTCAGTCAACATCCTGGGGGTTACTATTGACCAGAAACCGAACTGGGACCCAGCCCTGTATCAATACAGCGGCTCCAAGAGCAGGTCAGAGGCTGGGAATCCTGCAGCAAGTAACTCCCATCCTGTCGATAGTGAGGGCGGGGGGAGGGGGAGCCAGGGAGAGTCCAGGCAGGAGCATGAGGGGAATGCTCCCCCCACTTGCCCTGGATTGGGGGCATCTCCGGCAAACACTCGAGCAGCCCCCCACACCCCGCTGGGATTGGCACCACACCCACAAGCACCGTCTCCCTCCGCCACCGACGCTCAGTCGCAGCAGTGTGTACCGTCTACAGTGACTCCCCAAGTCAGCACCTTCCAAACCCGGGGCCTCTACGCCCCTGAAAGGACAGGGGGCAGCAGAAACATGGGTACACCATCCCCCCCCACCCCCCACCCCACCTCAGGCAAGTTCCCCTCCGAGCCCCTAAACCATCCCGACTTGGAAATATAATCGGCCGTTCTTTCAGGGTCAGCTCCCTCCCTTTCCCACCCCACCCCCACAACACAGTGGCTCAAGGAGGTGACTTACCCGCACCCCCCAACCTTCTAAACGGGGTTTCGCGATTAGGGGGCAGGAGTTGGGAAGGAATGGATCTTACCTGGATTTCCCGAGCTCGGGGGCCTGGATGGGATACCGGGGGAGACGGTGTTCCTCCTCATGGTGGGCTGCTGGGGGCTCAGGAGGCCGGATTCGCTCAGCGAAGTGGTCACCAGCGAGGGGCTGACCAGAGACGAGCCAGGGTTGGTGTAGGACAGCAGCGGGTTCTGGGCACTGGCAGAGATGGTCACGGGCATGGTGAAGCTTGCAGGCTGCATGGTTGACTGCAGAAGAGATTGGAGGGGTGGGGCAGGAAAGAGCAACGTTAATGGGGCTCGAGTATCTGAGGGCATCCCTCCCTCTGAGCAATCCACCACTCCCCCCAAACCCCAACCCTGACAGCCCGGGGTACGAGGGAGAGACGGACTTGCCTCAGGCTCTGGAGAGAGAGAGAGACGGGAATGTTTTGAAGCCTTGCAAACTGTTTAACAGGCTTGAGGAGGGGGTGCTGAATGGCCTCCTGGTCCCGTGTGGACGGGCTCGCAGAGGGAGGAGGCTGAACGGCCTCCTGTTCCCGTGTAACAGGCTCGCAGAGGGGGGCCTGAACGGCCTCCTGTTCCTGTGTAACAGGCTGGAAGATTGGGGCTGAATGGCCTCCCATTCCCACGCTTGGTACCTGGGTCTGAAGAGGCCACTCCGAGCGACCGGGAGGGTAACTACGCGCATTGCCTGGCGACAGAAGCTGCTACTCACCCCATAGCGTTTGAACAACACGTCAATATCCTCAGTGACCTTCCTGTACTTGTCCTCAGCGAAGGGGCTCTGCTCATTTGGATCATCCCCGTCAGGCTCTGGGCTGTCACAGCCATTAAATCCCTTTTTCTTCAGAGTCTGCGGCACAGATGGGAAAACATTTACCGCGCAATACCACGGCCCCCTTCATCCCTGCCCCGAAACAACACAAACTCACAGAATACCGAGCCTTCAATCTCCTCAAATGAAATGTGTGAGCCAGAAGGAGGCCATTCAGCCCCCCTCCTCCAGCCTGTCTCACAGGAACAGTAGGCCATTCAGCACCACCCCACCCTCCTCCAGCCTGTTACACAGGAACAGCAGGCCATTCAGCCCCCCTCCTCCAGCCTAATCTGCTGTTCTATACCATCATGGCTGATCAGACCGTAACCTCACATCTGCCTTACCCCACTGATATCCCTTCTCCTCCCCACCCCACCTCTTGCTGGGTCCTGGGGTGTGTTGCTGAACAAAGAGATCTTAGCGGGGGCAGGTACATAGTTCCTTGAAAGTGGGGTCGCAGGTAGACAGGGCGGTGAAGAAGGTGTTCGGTACACTTGCCTGTATTGGTCAGTGCTTTGAGTAGAGGAGTTGGGAGGGTCATGTTGCGGCTGTATTGGTGAGGCCACTTTTGGAATACTGTGTTCAATTCTGGTCTCCCTGCTATAGGAAAGATGTTGTGAAACTTGAAAGGGTTCAGAAAAGATTTACAAGGATGTTACCAGGGTTGGAGGGTTTGAGCTATAGAGAGAGGCTGAATAGGCTGGGTCTTTTTTCCCTGGAGCGTCAGAGGCTGAGTGGTGATTTTATAAACCTCTATTAGGTCATGAGGGTCATGGATAGGGTGAATAGTTAAGGTCTTTTGTCCTGGGTAGGGGAGTCCAAAACTAGAGGGGCTTAGGTTTAAGGTGAGAAAGATTTAAAAGGGAGCTAAGGGACAACTTTTTCACGCAGAGGGTGGTGTGTGTATGGAACGAGCTGCCAGAGGAAGTGGTGGGGGCTGGTACAATTACAACATTTAAAAGGCATCTGGATGGGGACATGGTTAGTTCGGGTTTAGAGGGATATGGGGCCAAATGCTGGTAAATGGGACTAGATTAATTTAGGATATCTGGGTTGGCATGGATTTAAACAAGGGTCTGTTTCTGTGCTGTACAGTTTTATAGGAGCAGGGGGGTGATGTTGGAGCTGTATAGGAGTGAGGCTGCAACTGGAGCATTGTGTGCAGTTCTGGTCTCCCTGCTATAAGGAGGACGGGATTGCACTGGTAGGGAGTACAGAGGAGGCTCACCAGTATAACAAGGTGCAGAGCTGGATGAACACAGCAGGCCAAGCAGCATCATAGGAGCAAAAAGGCTGATGTTTCGGGCCTAGACCCCTCCTACTATCTCAGGCTCACCAGGATGTTGCCTGGGACAGAGTGGTTTAGCAGTGAAGTGGTTTAGCTGGATAAGCTAAAAATAAATTAAAGATAAGGAAGGAGCAGGGGAGGGGAGGAAGAAAGGAGGCAGCAGAGAGAGAGAGAATGTAACATGAACGAATTGTACGTCGACAAGAATAAGTGATCGAGGGATTTCAGGTTGAGGTCAACACACGGTCCCACACTCTGCACTGTAGAATCCAGCAACTAACTCAACTCATTTTCCGTCAACCCTTCACTTTCTGGAGCTAATGTCGGTAACTCCTCCAACATTGATCAAACACTTTGCATTTCACAAGCACCGGAGCTGAAAATATATCGCAACCACACTTCCCACTTTCAATATTCACTCACGCACACGAAATACAACAGCAACATTGTACAGAGCAAACCCTTACCCGGCTGTGCAAGGCAGAGACCCTACAGAGAGTCACACAGATTAACCCTTACCCTGCTGTGCAAGGCAGAGACCCTACAGAGAGTCACACAGATTAACCCTT
>NC_063377.1:8546986-8547523 GCF_021869965.1 Rhincodon typus
GCAGTTTCGGGGAGGTAGTTTGGGGGAGAGTGTGTTTTGGGGAGAGGTAGTTTCGGGGATGTAGTTTTGGGGGACTTTGGCAGTTTTGGGGGGAGGGGGGAGGTTGGCAGTTTCAGGGTTGGTGGGGGGGGGGGTCGGCAGTTTCGGCGTGGGGGTGTTAGTTTCATGGTTTGGGTCAGTTCTCCCGGGGCAGGCTCCGAGCTGGATGAAGACAGCCCCCTGTGTGATGGGGAGGAACCCCAAGCTGCCCTGGCCACTCGCTCCATCTCTCTCTGGGACTCACCTCGACAATGTCAGCGTTGGTGCGGCTCTCGTGAGGTTCGTTGTACTCGGTGTATTTGAGCAGCACCTTGTCCATGTCGGTGCTGGCGTACTGGAACAGCTTGTTGGAGTGGTTAAAGATAATCAGAGCAATCTCACAGTCACACAGCACGCTCAACTCATACGCCTTCTTCATCAGGCCAAACTTCCTCTTGGTAAACGTCACCTAGGGAGGGGGCGAAGAGAGGGAGACAGAGACAGGGGAGGGGGGCGAAG
>NC_063377.1:8548023-8569258 GCF_021869965.1 Rhincodon typus
ATCAGCAATCTTCCGAAAAATGTCTTGTCAGCGATCAGGACCTACCCAGAGATTGAGGACTCCATCTCCCCCATGAAAGACCAGCCGCTCTACACCATCAAGCACACCAGCTACACTAAGATCACAGTTGACCGGGTGAAGGCTACGAATCAGAACTACTATCCCGTCCTGTTCATTGGCACAGGTATGTTGAGCAATTGCATCAATGTGTTTTCTTTTTAATTCATTCATCGGCCAGGCAGCATTTATTGCCCCATCCCTAATTGCCCAGAGGGCAGTTTAGAGTCAACCACATTGCTGTGAGTCTGGAGTCACATGTGGGCCCAGAGCAGGTAAGGATGGCAGTTTCCTTCCAGAAAGGAAGGACATGAGTGAACCCAGTTGAGCTTTTCCTGACAATCGACACTGTGTTCGTGGTCGTCATCAGAGTCTTAATTCCAGATATTTTTTATTGAATTCAAATTCCACCATCTGCCGTGGCGGGATTCGAACCTGGATCCTCAGAACGTTATCTGGGTCTCTGGAATAACAGTCCAGCGATAATACCACTAGGCCATTTCATCCACATATTGCCCAGAGGGCAGGTGAGGATGGCAGTTTATATCCCTAAAGGACATTAGTGAGCCAGGTTGGTTTTTTTTTACCCTCACTATCAACAACTGATTCATCGTCATCATTTGACTCTGGATTCCATATTTTTTAATTGGGTTCAAATTCCACCATCTGCCATGGCTGGATGTGAACCCAGGTCCCTACATCGTTCCTGGGGTTTCTGGATTAATAGGTGGCTCAGTGGTTAGCACTGCTGTCTCACAGCACCAGGGACCCGGGTTCAATCTCACCCTCGGGTGACTGTCCATGTAGAGTTTGCACGTTCTCCTCGTGTCTGCATTGGTTTCCTCCGGGTCCTCCAGTTTCCTCCCACAGTCCAAAGATGCGCAGGTTAGGGTGGATTGGCCGTGCTAAATTGTCCCGTAGTGCCCAGGGATGTGCAGGTTAGGGTGGACTGGCCATGGGAAAGGCAGGATTACAGGGATAGGGTAGGAGGCTGGGACTGGGTGGGATGCTCTTCAGAGGGTCGGTGTGGACTCGATGGGCCGAGCAGCCTGTTCCCACACCATAGGGATTCCATGATACTTCAGTTGCCTTCCCTTCCTTTTGGCTGTCCTTACTTACGGAAGGATGCGGTTCACTGGATTGGTACCTGGAATGAACGGTGCGGCCAACAAACAGTAAGTCAGGCAGACAGGGTCTGTTTTGCCCTGGGGGCTTGAAGAGTGAGGGGCAGCTCGATTGAAGTGTGCAAGATTCTGAACGGCCTGGACAAGATGGACGTTCCGTCTTGTGGTGTCCTCCCGAACTGAGGGAGCAGCATTTTGAAACGAGGGACAGAAACGAGACGAGTATGTTCCTCTCAGAGGGTCTTGGAGCCGTCTGCCTCAGGCAATGGGTCACTGAAGCTTTTTAAGGCCGGTGGGTGGGTGGGACATGAGCATTCGGAACGGGATGGGATCCACCAGCGATACTTTGTCCAACGGTGGAGAATGCTCTGGGGAGGCCTAATGTTCGCTCCTGAAGCCCTACATTCCCCTGCTACTTGAACCTACAGTGGGTCGCTCCAGACTGGTAGGGACCATAACCTTCCTCCTGCAAAGCCCCCTCCCCCTCCACTCCCTCCCGCCCCGGGGTGGGAAGAGGCAGGACCTCTTGTTGTTATTGACAGTGAACATGAAGAGGTGACGGAGATAAAGCTGGAGAGTGGGATGAAGAATGTAAGAAACAGGAGCCAGGGTAGGCCACTCGGCCCCCTCGACCTTGCTCCGGCATTCAATAAGATCGTGGCTGATCTTTTCGTGGACTCAGCTCCCTGTACCCGCCCGCTCACCCTTAATCCGTTTCCTGTTCCAAAATCTATCTTTGCCTTAAAAAAAACATTCAATGAGGCAGCCTCACTGGGCAGGGAATTCCACAGATTCCTAACCCTTTGGGTGAATAAGTTCCTCCTCAACTCAATCCAAAATCTGCTCCCCCTTTATTTTGAGGCTATGCCCCACCTCGTTCCAGTGTCACCCACCAATGGGAACGTCCTCCCTGCTTCTACCTTATCTATCCCCTTCATAATTTTATACGTTTCTGAAAGATCCCCACCCTTCATTCTTCTAAATTCCAAACAGTATAGTCCCAGTCTACACAAGTTGGGACCCACTGGACCATTCCATGCAACTCTCTTTTGTGAGCCTGTACAGGCACGCTGCTCGAATGGCCTCTTGTCTCTATGAGCGTGGACAAGGCATGTTTAAGAGGCTGGCGGGTGTTTTGCTGGGTGGGTGCATGGGGGGCTCCTGATGGTAAACGCTTCGTACTTTTTTCCTCTTCAAAGGGAACGGGAAGATCCACAAAGTCCTGCACAACGATGGGGAGTCCTTTATCATCTCGGAGCTCAGCCCCTTTAAGACTGACGCTCCCGTCTCGGCCATGACACTGGACTCCAGCACGGTAGGACTATGATCAGCCGCTCTCAATCAGTCAGGGACAGCCTGTCGTCACCTCTCTCTGTACCTCCTCGGGTCGAGTTCTGCCTCACTCTGGCACACATCGGAAGTGCCCCTGTTTTGACAGGGTGTGGGGGGGAGCGGTTTGGTGTGGCAGTGTTTGACCAGACTGAAGGTGCTAAGTAAACGCAGCCTGCACTCGTCAGGTTGGAATCTCGCAAGTGGGCAGGACAGAGATGGACGACGGAAAATTTGTGGTGGGATGGGTGGTATAATTGGACCAGAACGGGACCTCTCCCCCGCGTCAGTTTCGAGGTGGGGTTCAGATGGTCATAGGCACAGGAACAGAACCTTCGGCCCAACTTGTCCGTGCCGACCCAGATATCCTAAACTAATCTAGTCCCGTTTGCCGGCATTTAGCCCCTATCCCTCCAAACCCTTCCTATCCATGTCCCCATAGCTGACTTCACTCTGGGTAGCATGCCCCCAGTGAGGGGGATCACCAAGAGTCTCCCTGTCACTGTACCTCAGGAGGGGAGGACAGGGAGGGGAAAGAAGGTGGGGGGAAAGGCTACATAGCAAAGCATCAGAGATTGTCAGGAAAACCGAGGAGGGCAGGGACACTTGTGCTGGGATTGGCTCGGAGGCACAGACTCTCAACTCCCTCAACCGATCCTGCTTTTGCCTTTGGAGTCTGCGTTTCACTTGCCAACTCGGAAGGCGCCAGGGAGATGGCAAGTCGGGACGCAGAGCGCTAACCCTCTCGCTTGTTCCCACCCAGGGACAGCTGTTCGTCGGGACCCCCTTGGAGACGGTCCGACTCCCCCTGGCGAACTGCGAGCCATATGGCAGCACTTGTCGGCAGTGCGTCGCTGCCAGAGACCCGTACTGTGGGTGGCATCAGTTCGGCAAGAGGTGTGTGCCAGTTGCTGCAGCACCGAACAATACTGAGAGGTATGTAAGAACAAAACAAATGGGAGCAGGAGTAGGCCCCTTGAGCCTGCCTCTGCCATTCAATAAGATCGTGGCTGATCTTTTCGTGGACTCAGCTC
This sequence comes from Rhincodon typus, assembly GCF_021869965.1. Taxonomy (NCBI): domain Eukaryota; kingdom Metazoa; phylum Chordata; class Chondrichthyes; order Orectolobiformes; family Rhincodontidae; genus Rhincodon; species Rhincodon typus. The sequence goes on from NC_063377.1 coordinate 8,551,568, forward strand.
CCTGTACCCGCCCGCTCACCCTTAATCCCTTTCCTGTTCCAAAATCTATCTTTGCCTTAAAAACATCCAACGAGGCAGCCTCACTGGGCAGGGAATTCCACAGATTCCCAACCCTTTGGGTGAAGAGGTTCCTCCTCAATTCAGTCCCAAATGTTGCTCCCCCCTTTATTTTGAGGCTGTGCCCCCCTCGTTCTAGCTTCACCCACCAATGGGAACGTCCTCCCTGCTTCTACCTGATCTATTCCCTTCATCATTTTATACATTTCTGTAAGATCTCCCCTCATTCTTCTAAATTCCAATGAGTATAATCCCAGTCTACTCAATCTCTCCTCATATTCCGATCCTCTCAGCTCTGGAACCAACCTAGCGAATCTCCCCTGCTCCCCCTCCAGTGCCCAGTACGTCCTTTCTCAGGTAAGGAGACCAAAATTGTACACAGTACTCCAAGTATAGCCTCACCAGCTCCCTATACAGCTGCAGCATAACCTCCCTGTTTGTAAACTCCATCCCTCTGGCAATAAGGGACAATATTCCATTTGCCTTCGTAATTACCTGCTGCACCTGCAAACCAACTTTTTGTGATTGTATACCTCCGTATACTGGCCTCTGTATAATGCGTCTGGCCAATCCCATTTCAGCGCTCCCATCCCCATTCCGTCTCTCTCATTCACTTTTTCGTGTGCCCACTGTCTTTCTCCTATCGCTCAAACACTTAGCATCTTCCTACTCCTGGCATACTGGCACATGACGCCATTATTAATGACCTTTGAACAGATTCGGACAGACAGGCAGACCAGCAAGAGTGGGAACTGCATTTCTGCTCCAGACAATGGACACTAGGCATCTGACAATCAGCATGTGAACGGGAAATGTTTACATATGACTCCTGTCCCTGTCCTGGGAATGATTGATGGTGGGGGACAGTGTAGAGGAAGCTTTACTCTGTATTTAACCCCATGCTGCCCCTGTCCTGGGAGTGTTTGATGGGGGGACAGTGTAGAGCCAGCTTTACTCTGTATTTAACCCCGTGCTGCCCCTGTCCTGGGAGTGTTTGATGGGGAGGACAGTGTAGAGGGAGCTTTACTCTGTATTTAACCCCATGCTGTCCCTGTCCTGGGGGTGTTTGATGGGGGACAGTGTAGAGGGAGCTTTACTCTGTACCTAACCCCGTGCTGCCCCTGTCCTGGGAGTGTTTGATTGGGGGACAGTGTAGAGAGAGCTTTACTCTGTATCTAACCGCATGCTGTCCCTGTCCTGGGAGTGTTTGATGGGGGGGACAGTGTAGAGGGAGCTTTACTCTGTATCTAACCCCGTGCTGTCCCTGACCTGACAGTGTTTGATGGGGGGACAGTGTAGAGGGAGCTTTACTCTGTATTTAACCCCGTGCTGTCCCTGTCCTGGGAGTGTTTGATGGGGGGGACAGTGCAGAGGGAGCTTTACTCTGTATTTAACCCCGTGCTGTCCCTGTCCCTGGGAGTGTTTGATGGGGGACAGTGCATTCTGATGAAGACAACATTCTGCGATCTGAATTTGACTGAGATGTATAGTTTGCGGGTCTAACCAGGTGACAAGGTCCAATGAATATTGTTTTGTTTCACACCACAGTGAGATCCTCCAGAGTATTGAACAGCTCAATGTCTCGATCTGTGATGATGATGCAGGTAATCTTTCCATCTCTTTTACTGACCCAGACAGGTCAACTCTGACCTAGGGGGCAAATAACTGTCTGTTACTACCCCATCTAACCACCTGCTGCACCTCAAGGTGCCCACTCCAGCTGCCTTTGCCACCCGCTAACACCTCCCAGCTGCTCTTCACGTCAATGAGGTGCCATAGGCTATTTGACTGTGAAGGCTATTGCAGCCAAGTTCTGATTTCTCTTTCCATACCTGCCCTTTCCAACAGACCTTCGCAATGCACCACTAAGCCCTACCCCTTTCCCTCCCTCATATGGGGGGGATTTCTTAAAAATTCATTCACAAGATGAGGGTGTTGATGGTCAGCCAGTATTTATTGCCCATCCCTAATTGCCCAGAGGGCAGTATAAGAGTCAACCACATTGGTTGTGGGTCTGGAGTCACGTGTAGGCCAGACCAGTTAAGGATGGCAGTTCCCTTCCCTAAAGGACATTAGTGAACAAGATGGGATTTTCCCAACAATCGACACTGGATTCATTAGACACTTAATTCCAAATTTCTATTGAATTTAGTTTCCACCATCTGCTGTGGTGGGATTCAAACCCAGGTATCCAGAACATTACCTGGATCTCTGGGTTAACGATCCAGAGATAATATGACGAAGCCATCACCTCCCCATTTGCTCCCTCCTCTGCTGCTCAGTTTAAAAGAGTAGAGAGGCTTTATTCTGTGTCTAACCCCATGCTGCCCCTGCCCTGGGAGTGTTTGATGGGGGGGACAGTGTAGAGAGAGCTTTATTCTGTATCTAACCCTGTGCTGTGCCCGTTTTACGAGGGACTCCCCTCCTGACTCCCCCCAAGCCTGTCCCATCATCCCCGCTGGCCTGGATGGCACGTGACCATCCCAACACTGGCCGTTCCTCTCTCTCTCCTGCTGCAGGTGGAACGTGCACAGCCCTGACAGCTCCCAATGTCGGGCAACGAGTGATGGGTGGGAATCTGATGGATCTCTCTGCTTCCTCCACCCTAGGTACGATGTCTTTCAACAAACAGCCCCAAGTGCTGACTGTCCATTCGCCTGCATACCTGTACCTGCCCTGCCCAGTCGAGTCCTACCACGCCATCTACACTTGGAGCTATAACCAGAAGGACCAGTTTCCCTGTACCATCAAAGATGACTCCTGCCTGCTGATATTCAACAGGCATCACCCAGTGAGCAGCGGAGAATTCCGATGCATCGCCAGAGAGGACAGGCTGGAGGAAGTGCTGGCTGTCTATAACGTCAGGTTCAGCGGCAGTGGCGGAGCACACCAGGCCTGCATGACCGTCGTTATTGGTTTGCTTGCAGCTCTCTCCCTGGTCTGACGGGACGGGGAGACGGGAGTTTGGGGGGGTCGGTAGCACGCATGGAATACCGTACGTCAATCTCATCCTGAGTTTCAGCCCTTGATTGCGTTGGGAGGGAAGCAGCAAACCTTAGCAGAAAGGCCACATATTTACGGGCTGGCAACCCCCCCCCACCCCTCCCACCACCTCCAACCCCACTTTGCAACCCCCCCCTTACCCAGCCGAGCCCCCGCCCCGCCTGCCTTCCTGCTCTCTCCGCCCTCAACGCTCCTACCGCGAGCGAGGCACTCCGAACCCACAACATAATACAAGGGGTAGAGATGATTTGGGGGAGGGAGTGGGATTTGCCTCCACTTTCAGTCTCTGTGGTCCTAGGATTTCTGTCACTCGCCCTGAAGCTGACTGGTCGCTTTCAAAGTGGTGTTTGCGTTCAGAAAATGGGGGAAGGTTTCTGACCAGCCCCCTCAGCATCGATAAAACTGCCTTTTCACCCGGCCCCAAGTTGTCACGATCGCTCAGATACCACACACTGGGAGAGACCATGTGGGGACAGGCTCGAACAGGGAATAGGTTACAGCAGTGAGTGTGTCGCTTATAACTGGGCATCGGGTTACTGTGATTGGTGTAGAGAGAGCTTTACTCTGTATTGGACCCCGTGCTGTCCCTGTCCTGGGAGTGTTTGATGGGAGGACAGTGTAGAGGGAGCTTTACCCTGTATCTAACCCCATGCTGTCCCTGCCCTGGGATGTTTGATGTGGGGGACAGTGTAGAGGGAGCTTCACTCTGTATCTAACCCCATGCTGTCCCTGTCCTGGGAGTGTTTGATGGGGGGACAGTGTAGAGGGAGCTTTACTCTGTATCTAACCCCGTGCTGTCCCTGTCCTGGGTCAATGCCACTTAACAATAACAAACTCCATCGAAACACAATAGCTGAATTAGGTCAGCCCTCCCAGAAGAGCGCCTCCTCCTGGCGTAGTGAGAAAGTGCACTGCTTGTTGCACCAAATGGGCAGGAGTTCCAAATCCCATTACATATGGAGCTGACTCAGCCTTATTGATCCCATCTCCCACCACCTGTCCACTGCCACTCACTGTGCACTAACGCCTCCTACAATTGCTAGCTTTGTGTGTGTGCGTGTTCAAAATGGGTCAAACACACCCTCTCCGTCTTTGACTGGCCTGCCCAACACCTGATTCCTCAGCTAGGCCACCAGGAATGGCCGTCTGGAACTGTAGAGGGCAGAAGGACTGGGAAAAGAGCAGAAAGCCACTCCAGAACGAGGCAGCGTTGTTCCTCACCTGCAATGCAAATGATCCCGACGCTGATAGCTCCCGGGCTCCTAAGACAGCACCTTCCAAACCCATGACCACTTCCATCTAGAAGGACAAGGGCAGCAGATACATGGGAAGACCACCCCCCTCTCTCCAAGTTCCTGGGCATGCTCAGTAGGTAGGGAATGGGAGCGCTTAAACCAATAGCCCCCAACAACAGCTCGACACCATCCAGGACAAACGGATTGGCACCATATCCACAAGCATCCACTCCCTCCGCCACCGACGCTCAGTAGCAGCAGTGTGTACCGTCTACAAGACATACCAAGGCTCCTAAGACAGCACCTTCCAAACCCATCTAGAAGGACAAGGGCAGCAGATACATGGGAAGACCACCCCCCACCCCCTCCAAGTTCCCCTTCCAGATCACGCATTGTCGGCTGGGTCCAAATCCTGAAGCTCCCTCCCCTATGTCACTGAGGGGTGTCCCGATGCTACCCAAACCAAGGTGGGCAGCTCAGCACCACCTTGTCAAGGGACAGGCAATGCTTACATTGCATGAAGGCATTAGAGCAAGACTAAAGACACTGATTCCTCAAACTGCAGTCTCTGAGGATTTGGCCAAATCCTCAATCTATCTGCCGCCTTATTTTTTTTTTGACATTTTTCACTCACAGGTTGAGGGTATCTCTGTCTGTTGCCCATCCCTAATTGCCCATAGGGCAGATAAAAGTCAACCAACCATGTTGCTGGAGGAGTCACAAGTCAGCCAGACCAGAGTCGTTTAGCGTGCCGAACTGATCCTTACCTCAAAATCCTCGTAGTTTGTGTTCTCCACTCGTTATTCTGTCCACTCGGGGTGGGGCGGGGGGGACCGAACTTAAGATGCAGGACCCAGAAACTCATCCTTTGGACCATCGGTAAAGGCTCATTTCTTTAAGCAGAGAGTCTGGGGGACACATTAGTTTGGCTGCTCCTGTGGCGCTGTGGTTTTGCATGGTAGCAGAACACAAACGGCATCTCCGAGCTGCTCAATCAAACCACATATTTTGTATTCCGAGATGGTGGGGGGCTAAGGATTAAAACCCCTCTGTGGAACAGAACCCTCCTGCTTGGTGCTCCAAAACCTTTTTCAGATTACTCCTCTTTTCTACGACCAGCTGCAGGTTTGAAACAAAAAACAAAGATAGAAATTAATCTCCACGCACTCGACAAGTGGAATCCATGACACCAGACTGCGTGAGACGCTAGAGATTTGTGTGAGAGATTTAAAGCGATGGATTATTGGTCTCCGAGCTACATCTGTCTTGGGATGTGAGTGGGTCGGGAAAATAAACAAATCCTCATTCCCAGTCCAGATCCAGTGAAGGATTCTTTTAAATGATATCAGTTTAATTTTGTAAATGCCTTCGCCCCCTGTTGGCACTCAGAACATCCGCTTCACTATCTATGAATGTTTTAATAAACGATTGAATATTTAAGGGGTTTCTGTACCGTGTATATATCTCTACGTGTGGTGTGTCTCTCTTTAGTTGCGTTCCAAGATTCTCCTCAAGTTCTTCCTCATTTAAAATGGTTTGTAAACAGTGATCCTTATTCTCACACAAGAGGAAACATCTTCATCGACCGCGTCAAGATTCCTCAGGGTTGATTCAAACAATTTGCCTCGTTTTCCGCTAAACTCCAGTAGGCCCGAGCTTAGCCTGTCCAATCCCAACTCATGGGATAACCAGGTATTAGTCATCAATTTCGCCTCCAATTTCCACCCTGCCCTCACTTTCACCTGGTCTATCTTTAACTCCTCCCTTCCCTTCATCGACATTTCTGTTTCCATTTCTGGGGATAGATTGGCCACTAATATCCATTACAAACCCACTGACTCCCACAGCTATCTGGACTATACATCCTCACACCCCACTTCCTGTAAAGACTCCATCCCATTCTCAGTTCCTCCATCTCCGCAGCATATGTTCAGATGAGGCCAACTTCAACAAGTGAGCCTCCGAAATGTCCACCTTCTTCCTCAACCAAGGATTCCCCAGCTCCGTTGCCAACAGGGCCCTCAACCAGGTCCGACCCATCTCCCGCACTTCCGCCCTGACCCCTTCTCTGCCCTCCCGCAACAGCGATAGGGTTCCCCTTATCCTCACCTACCATCCCACCAGCATCCACATCCAGAAGAATCATCAGACGCCATTTCCGCCACCTCCAGCAAGATGCCACCACAGACACATATTCCCCTCCCCTCCCTTGTCCGCCTTCCGCAGGAACTGTTCCCTCCAGGACACCCAGTCCACACTTCCTTCACCTACCACACCCCCCCAACAGCCCTACGGCACTTTCCCCTGTAACTGGCGAAGGTGCAACACCTGCCCATTTAGCTCCTCCGTCCCCAGTATCCAAGGGCCCAAACATACCTTCCAGGTGAAGCAACACTTCACCTGCACTTCCCAGAATCTAGTCTACTGCATTCGCTGCTCACAATGTGGTCTCCTCTACATTGGGTAAAAGAAGTGTAGATTGGGTGACCATTTCGCAGAACATCTATGTTCTGCTCGCAAAAAAGACCCTGAACTGCCTGTTGCCTGCCACTTCAATGCACCACCCTGGTCCCTGGCCAACATCTCTGTCTCTGGCTTGCTGCAGTGTTCCAGCAAAGCCCAACGCAAGCTGGAGGAACAACACCTCATTTTCCACTTGGGGACCCTACAGCCCTCTGGACTCCATATTGTGTTCAATAATTTTAGGGCCTAAACTCTCCCATGTCCCAGCCCCCTACCCCACACACCAGGCCTTGTTACCACATAGCCTGTCATTACACACCCGCTGTTGTTAGTCACTACCAGTCCCCATTAACAACTACTCACCCTCCCAGCCTGATCGTTAGCAACTCCTTTGTCTGTCCAACTGTCTTTCTCTCTCTTTGGGCTCTATCCTATCGTTCGCTCCCTATCCCACCCACCTCCCTATTTTCTGCATATAAACTGATGTTTTCCCAGCCACCATCAGTTCTGAGGAAGGGTCACCGGACCCGAAACGTTAACTCTGTTTTCTCCTTCACAGATGCCGCCAGACCTGCTGAGCTTTTCCAGCAACTTTCTGTTTTTGTTCCTGATTTACAACATCTGCAGTCCTTTTGGTTTTTATTAGTCCAGTACGTCTCCTCTGGGCTGCTTCCAATCCATTTACACATTTATAGGCCTGTGGTTTATCAGTCTCTTTCTTCTTCAAGAATCTTCTTGAAGAATTCTTCTTAAAGAATTCTTAAAGATACCAGGTTCCACCTCAAAGAGTTAATGTTTGAGAGCCCCATACTGTGCTTTGCCCGAAATGCTAACTTGTTGTCACCCTCCTCAGTAGCTGCCAGGCCGTGCTGGGTATCCCTGCCACTCCACCCTCTTGTATTTCGGATTTTCAACAGCTGCAGCGATCTGCCTACCTTCCTTTTTGAGGAACAACTTCTTTCCCACTGTTATCACACTGTTTAATGGACCTCTCTAACTTCTAACGTTGATCTCGCTTTGTGGCCCCTCCTGTGCACTGTAACCTCGTATGCCTCGATCTGTCTGAGCACTCTGTGATCTGTATGTCCTTGTTTGCTATGATCTGTCTTTACTGTTCACGAAACTAAACTTTTCACTGTACTTAGGTACATGTGACTACAATGAATCAAATCAAATACAGCATGAAAACAGACGCTTCGGCCCAACTCATTCATGCTAACCAGGTATCATAGAAACATAGAATATAGGAGCAGGAGTAGACCAGTCAGCCCCTTTAATCTTCATAGAAACGTAGAAGATAGGAGGCGGCCATTCGGCCCTTCGACACTGCTCCACCATTCTTCACGATCATGGCTGATCATCCAACTCATTAGCCTAATCCTGCTTTCTCCCCGTAACCTTTGATCCCATTCACTCCAAGTGCCTCTTGAATACGTTCAATGTTTTGGGATCAACTACTTCCTGAGGTAATGAATTCCACAGGCTCTCCACTCTTTAGGTGAAGAAATGTCTCCTCATCTCCATCCCAAATGGTCCACCCTGACTCCTCATACTGTGACCCCTGGTTCTGGACACACTCACCATCGGCAACATCCTTCCTGCATCTACCCTGTCCAGTCCTGTTAGCATTTTATAAGTCTCTATGAGATCCCCCCTCATTTATCTGAACTCCAGTGAAAACAATCCTAACCTGATCAATCTATCCTCATACGTCAGTCCTGCCATCCCCGGAATCAGCCTGGTAAACCTTCGCTGCATTCCCTCGACAGCAAGAGCATCCTTCCTCAGAAAAGGAGACCAAAACTGCACACAATATTCTAGGTGTGGTCTCACCGAGGCCCTGTACAACTGCAACAACATATCCCTGCTCCTGCACTCGAAACCTTTTGCAATGAAGGACAACATACCATGTGCCTTCTTTACCGCCTGCTGTACCTGCATGCTTACATTCAGTGCCTGGTGCACAAGGACACCCAGGTCCCACTGCACACTCCCCTCTCCCAATTTACAGCCATTCAGGTAGGAATCTGCCTTCTTTTTGCTTCTGAAGTGAATAACGTCACATTTATCCAAATTAAGCTGCATTGGCCATTGATTTTCCCACTCACCCAACCCTGACGAGATCATGCTGAAGGATCTCTGCATCCTAGTCACAGCTCACCCTCCCACCCAACTTGGTATCATCTGCAAACTTGGAGACGTTACATTCTGTTCCCTCATCCAAATCATTAATATATATTGTGAACAGCTGGGGTGCCAGCAACGATCCCTGTGGCACCCACCAGTTACTGCCTGCCAATTTGAAAAGGTACCATTAATTCCTACTCTTTGTTTCTTCTCTGCCAACCAGCTTCCTATCCATCTCAATACACTTCCCCCAATCCCATGTGCTTTAATCTTGCACATTAATCTCTAATGTGGGACTTTGTCAAATGCTTTCTGAAAGTCTAAATATTCTACATCGACTGACTCCCCCTTGTCACTTCTACTAGTTACATCTTCATAGAATTCTAACAGATTTGTCAAGCACAATTTCCCCTTCATAAATCCATGCTGACTCTATCTGATCCTACCGCTGCTTTCCAATTGCTCTGCTGTAAAATCTTTGACAATGGATTTGAGAATTGTCCCCACTACCGATGTTAGGCTCACTGGTCTATAATTCCCTGTTTTCCTCCTACCCCTCTTTTTGAATATTGGAGTGATAATTAGCTACCCTCCAATCTGCAGGGACTGTTCCAGAGTCTGTGGAATCCTGGAAGATGACCACCAATGCATCCACAATTTCTAGAGCCACTTCCTTAAGTACTTTGGGATTTAGTTTATCAGGCCCTGGGGGATTTATCGGCCTTCAATCCCATCAATTTTCCTAGCACCATTTCTCTACTAATATTGATCTCCCTCAGTTCTTCCCTCTCACTAAATCTTGCATCCTCCAACAATTCTGGTATCCGATTTGTGTCCTCTTTTGTGAAGATATAACCAAAGTATGTATTCAATTGCTTAGCCATTTCTTTGTCCCCTATTATATATTCCCCTGTTTCTGTCTGTGGGGGACCTACATTTGTCTTTACTAATCTCCTTCTCTTCATGTACCTATAGAAACACTTAGCGTCAGTCTTTATGTTCCCTACAAGCTTACCTTCGAACTCTATTTTCTTCTTCCTAATCAATCCCTTGGTCCTTCTTTGCTGAATTCTAAACTGCTGCCAATCCTCAGATTTATTATTTTTCTTGGCCAATCTGTATGCTTCTTCCTTGGATCAGATACTGTCTCTTATTTCCTTTGTAAGCCATGGATTGGCCCTCTTACCCATTTTGCTTTTGTGCCAGTCAGAAATGTTGCAGTTCCCCCATGCGTTCCTTGAATGTTTGCGATTGCCTATCCACTGTCATCCCTTTAAGTAACTCTTCCCCAATCTCTCAAGGCCAACTCATGCCTCATATCCTTGTAGTTTCCTTTATTAAGGCTCATCACCACAGTCTCCAAATCAACAACTTCACTCTCCATCTTGATAAAAAATTCTATCATGTTATGGTCACTCTTCCCCAAGGAGTCTCGCACAGCTAGATTGGCAATGATTCCCTTTTCATTACACAGTGCAGATTAAAATCACCCATGATCACCGATATTCCCTTATCACATGCATCTCTAATTCCCAGTTTAATGCCATTCCCAACATCACCACTGCAGTTTGGGGGTCTATATATGACACCCACTAATGTTCTTTGCCCCTTGGTATTTCTCAACTCTACTCATACAGACTCCATATTGTCAGAGCTAATATCCTTTCTCGCTGTTGTGTTAATTTCCTCTTTAACCAGCAATGTCATTCCACCACCTTTTCCTTTTTGCCTAAATACTGAATACCCTGGGAGATTCAGTTCCCATCCCTGGTCACCTTGCAGCCATGTCTCCGTAATCCCAATTATATTGTACCCGTTTACATCTATCTGCACAATTAGTTCATCCACTTGATTGCAAATGTTCTGCGCATTAAGGCACAAAGCCTTTAAGCTTATCCTTCTAACCAACAGTGTTTGTCTCCTCCTTGTTCTCAACAGCCCTGTTTGATTTTTATCCTTGGTTTCTCAGCCTATCACTTTTCTTATTCCCTTTTCTAGCTTTTGTATTTTTCTCCTTGCTCCCTCCTTCTCTGACTCCTTACATAGGTTCCCATCCCCTGGCATATTAATTTAAACCCTCCCCAACTGCTGTAGCAAACACTCACCACCAACCCCCCAACACAAGGACATCAGTCCCAGTTCTGCCCATGTGTAACCTGTCCAATTTGTACAGGTCCCACCTCCCCCAGAACCGGTCCCGATGCCCCAGGAATCTGAAACCCTCCCCCCAACACCATCTTTTCAGCCACATATTCACCAGGTATATCCTGTCAATTCTCCTCTGACTAGCACGTGGCACCAGTAGTAATCCTGAGATCACTAACTTTGAGGTCTGATTTCTTCACTTTCTTCCTAGCTCCCCTGTATTCTGCCTTTAGGACTTCATCCCTTTCTTTTGGCCTATGTCGTTTGTACCGGTGTGTACCACGACCACTGGCTGTTCACCCTCCCTCTTCAGAATGTCCTGCACCCGCTCTGAGACATTCTTGACCCTAGCACTAGGGAGGCAACATACCATCCTGGACAACAAGATGTGAAGCTGGATGAACACAGCAGGGCAGGCAGCATCAGAGGAGCAGGAAAGCTGACGTGTTGGGTCAGGACCCTTCTTCAGAAACGGGAGAAGGGAAGGGGACTCTCAAATATATTGTGGGGGGAAGGTGATGATGGAAGGTGGATAAAGGACCATCCTGGAGTCTTATTTTCAGCCACCTGTCTATTCCCCTTATAATTGAGTCCCCTGTGACTATTGCCCTGGCACACTTTTTAAACCCCTTGATGACACTTCCTCCTCAAATCGCTGTCGGTGACTGCGCCTCTGCAAATCTTTGCCCCCAGCCCCCAACCGAGCGTCATCGCTGTCCTCTCCTGGACGCTCAGAGGGTGTCTTGCTGAGGTCCTCGGTCTGCTAGTGGTGACTGCATTGATGCAAATCTCCACCCTCCTCACACCGTGCCCCCACCCCCAACCAACCAACCAACCAACCAACCACCCATCAGCATCATCGCCGTCCTCTGCTGGAGTAAACTGATATCCTACATTAATCTGGCCCCATTTGCCAGCATTTGGCCCATATCCCTCCAAACTCTTCCTATTCACGTGCCCATCCAGATGCCTTTTCAATGTTTTAATTGTACCAGCCTCCACCAATTCCTCTGGCAGCTCATTCCACACATACACCACCCTCTGTCTGAAAAAGTTACCCCCTCGGGTCCTTTTTAAATCTTTCCCCTCTCACCTTAAACCTATGCCCCTCTAGTTTTGGACCCCCCCAACCCGGGAGAGACCTTGACTATTCACGCTATCTATGCCCCTCTTGATTTTAAAAACCTCTGTAAGGCCTCCGACACTCCAGGGAAAACAGTCCCAGCCTCTCCCTGTAGCTCAAACCCTCCAACACTGGCAATATCCTTGCAAATCTTTTCTGCATCCTTTCCAGTTTTACAACATTCTTCCTATAGCAGGGAGACCAAAAATGAACGCTGTCCTTCTATAACGTGATGGTTGCATTCTTGCGTGACCTTGTGCTACAGGAAACTGCCCTAGAAAATTGTGTTATAGGGAAATTGCTATCGAAAATCGCTAAACCTGTACAGCGGAAAGTTCACCTTATCCAAACAGTTCCCACTATTCATTAATCGCATCGCAGCCAATTTGCGTTAACAAAACATGCATTGAAGCAGAAATACCTGTATTCCAAAAGCGACCTCACCAACATCCTGTACAGACACAACACGACATCCCAAGTCCTGTACTCAATGCTTTGACCAATGAAGGCAAGCGTGCCAAAGGATGGCAGTACCTTCAGGAAGGAGGTGAGGCATCCCAGATAGGGATACACTGGAATAATTGTTGAGAATGAGGCAGTGGATTGAGGGAATTTTGGAGAACCTGGGGTTGTTCTCAGAGGCAAAAGGGAGGGGTGTTTTGATCGAAGCACGCAAGATGATGACACGTTTGGGGAAAGGCAGGCATGGGTGAGAAACTGTCCCATTCGTTCTGAGGAAGGATCACCGGACTCGTAACGTTAACTCTTGATTTTTTTTTCTTCATGGATGCTGAGCTTTTCCAGCAACTTCTGTTTTTGTTCCCATGCGCTGGTTGTACAAGGGCACAGGTTTGGGCAAGAGATGGAGGATAGAAAATATTTATTTTTCTGCAGTGAGTGAATGATCCAGAAGCGTATTAGGATGGAGCAGAGCTAAAGAAAGCATCCTTTCCACATCCACCCTGTCAAAATCAGGATCGCGTATCGTAATCACTGACGAGGCCCTTTTGGAAAGGACCATCTTTTGTTGTCGAACACCAAAATACAGCCACTGCTCAGGGTGTTTGTAGGATTGTTCCAACCTGGGACACACAGCTCTGTAAACACATCCCTGAATCGGCTTTATCAGGGGCTCAGGTGAAGAGTCATAAAGTCACACAGCACAGAAACAGACCCTTTGGTCCAACCAGACCATGTTCCCAAACTAAGTTAGTTCCAACAGCCTGCACCTGGCCCATATCCCTCCAAACCTTTCCTATTCATGCACTTACCTAAATGTCTTTTAAATATTGTAACTGTACTGGTATCCACCATTTCTTCTGGAAACTCATTCCACAAGCAAACTACTCTCTTGTGTTGCCCCTCAGGGCTCTTTTGAATCTTTCTCCTCTCACCTTAAAAAATATGCCCCCTGGTCTTGAAATCCCCCAGCTGAGGAAAAAGACCCCTGCCATTCACCTTATCTATACCCCTCGTGGTTTTATAAACCTCCATAACGTCACCCCTCAACCTCCAATGCTCCAGTGAAAAAAGTCCCAGACTCTCCTTATAACACAAACTTTCCAAACCCGGCAACATCCTGGTAAATCTCTCCTGAACCCTCTCCAGCTTGATAATACAGAACTCCATCAACTAACAAGTGGAAATGGACCCCATATACCAACCATTATGTGGCCAATTACCACGGACCACATAAAAAAAAGCAGGACAGACCAACAACGCTTCATCGGAGGTGCACTGATGATGTTACCTAGTATGGTGACGAAACGTCTGCAAACCAACCCACCAGCTCAGCGAACAAATCAACAACCTTAATAAAATCCTTCCTACAACAGGGCAACCAGGACACAGTATTCCAGAAGAGGCCTCACCAATGTCCTGTACAACCTCAACATGACGTCCCGAACTCCTATACTCAAAGGTCTGAGCAATGAAGGCAAGTGTGCAAAATGCCTTCTTAACTATCCTGTGCAATGCAAACTTCAAAGAATTATGTACCTAAACCCAACTGCAGCTGGATAGGCCATTGTCTGTTACCAAGGGAACTTAGACACATCTCCACAGGGAGATTAGTAAGTGATTCCCCATTGGCCTTGTTGGGGTTATCTCAAACAAGCCGCCTCTTACTCTTCCAAACTCTGGCAGATACAAGTCTAACCTGTCCAATCTTTCTCTCAAAAGACTTCCTACAGCCTTCAAACAGATCTAGCAAATCAAGACTGGCCATCCCTGAGGCACTGTGGACCATCAACAGCAACAGAATTGTACTCCAGCACAATCTGTAACCTCATGGCCTGGCATATCCCCCACTCAACCATGACCATCAAGCCAGGGGGTCAACTCTGGTTCAATGGAGAGTGCAGGAAGGCATGCCAGGAGCAGCACCAGATATACCTGAAGATTAGGTGTCAACCTGGTGAATCTACCAAACAGGACTACTTGCACGCCAAACAGCAAAAGCAGCAAGTGATAGACAGAGCTAAGCGATCCCACAGCCAACGGATCAGATCTAAGCTCTGCAGTCCTGCCACATCCAGTTGTGAATGGTGTGGACAATTAAACAACTCACTGGAGGAGGAGGCTCCATCCCCATCCTCAATGATGGAACAGCCCAGCACATCAGTGCAAAAGATAAGGCTGAAGTTTTCGCAGCAATCTTCAGCCAGAAGCGCCGAGTGAATGATCCATCTCGGCCTCCTCCAGTGGTCCCCAGCATTACAGATACCAGTCTTCAGCCAATTCGATTCACTCCACGTGATATCAAAAAATGATTGGAGACACTGGATACTGCAAAGGCTACGGGAACTGACGACTTGTGCTCCAGAACTTGCCGCTCCCCTAGCCAAGCTGTTCCAGTACAGTTACAACACTGGTATCTACCTGGCAAATGTGGAAAATTGCCCATGTAGATAGAAAGCAGAACAAATCCAACCTGGCCAATTTTCACCCCATTAGTCTACTGTCAATCATCAGTAAAGTGATGGAAAGTGTCATCAACAGTGCTATCAAGCAGCACCTGCTCAGAAATAACCTGCTCAGTGACGCCCAGTTTGGGTTCCACCAGGGCCACTCAGCTCCTGATCTCATTACAGCGTCGGTTCAAACATGGACAGAAGAGCTGAATTCCAGAGGTGAGGTGAGAGTGACAGCCCTTGATATCAAGGCTGCACTTGAGTGAGTGTGGCATCAAGGAGCCCTGGCAAAACTGGAATCAATGGGTATCAGGGGGCAAACTCTCCGGTGGTTGGAGTCATACCTGACACATAGGAAGGTGGTCGTGGTTGTTGGAGCTCAATCATCTCAGCTCCAGGACATCTCTGCAGGAGTTCTTCAGGGTAGTGTCCTAGGCCCAATCATCTTCAGCTGCTTCATCAATGACTTTCCCTCCATCATAAGATCAGAAGTGGGGATGTTCGCCGGTGATTGCACAATGTTCAGCACCATTCGTGATTCCTCAGATACTGAAGCAGTCCCTGTTCAAACACAAGATCTGGACAATATCCAGGCTTGGGCTGACAAGTGACATTTGCGCCACACAAATGCCAGGCTATGACCATCACCAATAAGAGACAATCTAACCACCACCCCTTAACATTCAATGGTGTTACCATCACTAAATCCCCAAAAATCAACATCCTGGAAGTTACCATTGATCAGAAACTCAATGGGACTCTCCACATAAACACAGTGGCTACAAGAGCAGGTCAGAAGCTAGGTATACTGCGGTGAGTAACACACCTCCTGACTCCCCAAAGCCTGTCCACCATCAACAAGGCACAGGTCAGGAGGATGATGGAATACTCCCCACTTGCCCTGGGTGGGGGCAGCTCCAACAATACTTAATAAGCTCAATAGCATCCAGGACAGAGCAGCCCCCACTTGATTAGCACCACACATCCATAAACATCCACTCCCTCTGCCACCAAAATTTATTAGCAGCAGTGTGTACCTTCCACAAGATGCCCTGCAGAAATTCACTAAAAATCCTCAGGCAGCACCTTCAAAACCCACGACCACTTCCATCTGGAAGGACAAGGGGCAGCAGATACATGGGAACACCACCCCATGCAAGTTCCCCTCCAAACCAGTCACCATCCTGACTTGGAAAAATATCGCCATTCCTTCACTGTTGCCGGGTCTAAATCCTGGAATTCCCTCCCTAAAGGCATGTAGGTCAACCCACAGCAGGTGGACTACAGTGATTCAAGAAGGCAGCTCATCACCACCTTCTCAAGGGGCAACCATGGACGGATGATAAATGCTGGCACAGCCAGCGACTCCCAAATCCCACAAAATGAATAAATAAAACTCTTTCCAGGTACGGGTCCAGTGAACCTTCTCTGACCTAATGCATTTCCAGTGTTCCTTAATTAAGGCCAGTACCCTAGACAGTATTCCAAATGTGTCTCATTTCACTGTCACTAACCTGATGAAGGAGCAGCGCTCCAAAAGCTTGTAATTTCAAATAAACCTGTTGGACTATAACCTGCTGTCATGTGACTTCTGACTTGGTCCACCCCAATCCGACACTGGCACCCCCACATCTAAACACTAATTTCTACATCACAGTCTTATCCCTGCATCCAGACTACATTATTCTTTTCTAATGCGAATGCAGATGGAAAGTACTCATTTAAAATTCCACTTAAGTCTTCCAGTTCCATCCACAGTTTCCCAACGAGCCCCAATCTTTCCCCGAGTTATCCTCAAATATTCGAGCAAAACGCTGTTGGATTTTATTTTATTTCTGATGTAGATCTGTTTTCTCTGGAGTGGCAGAGGCTGAGGGGAGACTTGGTAGAAGTTTATAAGATTATGAGATGCATAAATAGGATTGACGGTCAGAATCTTTTTCCCTGACATTGAAATGTCTAATACTAGGGGGTATGCATTTAAGGTGAGCGGGGAATGTTCAAATGAGATGAGAGGGACGAGTTTTTTTTTTAAACACACAGAGTGGCAGGAGCCTGGAACACACTGCCAGCGGTGGGTGGTGGAGGCAGATACGTTAGGGGCATTTAAGGGGCTTTTAGACAAGCACATGGATATCCAAGGAAAGGAGGGATATGGACCAAGGGCAGGCAGAAGGGATTAGGTCATTTGGCATCATGTTCGGTAACAACGCCATGGGCCGAAGGGCCCATTCCTGTGCTGTACTGTTCTTTCTTCCTGCAAGGAGCTGTTCCCAGTCCACTTTGGCCCAATCCTGTCTCTATCATATTAAAAATCTATCCCCACCCCCGCCAGTTTCAAACATTTATTTCTGATACATTTTTGTCCTTTTCCATTCTTCAAATCTTAATGAGTTGTGGTCGCCGACACTGAAATGCTCTCCAACTGACTCTATAGCTTACCCAGCGCTGTTCCCCAAAGTTAGGTCCAGCACCTTTTGTAAGACTTTCTATGTAATGTCTTGAAAAGCTTTTAAGGACACATTTTAAGAATTCCACCCTGTCGTGGAATACCAAACAATGACCATGTCCAATGAGAGAGAATCTAACCACCGCCCCCTTCACGTTCAATGGTGTTACCATCATC
>NC_063377.1:8569358-8569784 GCF_021869965.1 Rhincodon typus
AGGGGTTTGGGTCCATTGGGATTGTGTACAGTGGGAGTGAATGGGAAGGGGTTTGGGTCCATTGGGATTGTGTACAGTGGGAGTGAATGGTAAGGGGTTTGGGTCCATTGGGATTGTGTACAGTGGGAGTGAATGGAAAGGGGTTTGGGTCCATTGGGATTGTGTAGAGTGGGAGTGAATGGGAAGGGGTTTGGGTCCATTGGGATTGTGTACAGTGGGAGTGAATGGGAAGGGGTTTGGGGCCATTGGGTTTGTGTACAATGGGAGTGAATGGGAAGGGGTTTAGGTCCACTGGGATTGTGTACAGTAGGAGTGAATGGGAAGGGGTTTGGGTCCATTGGGATTGTGTACAGTGGGAGTGAATGGGAAGGGGTTTGGATCCATTGGGATTGTGTACAGTGGGAGTGAATGGGAAGGGGTTTGGGT
>NC_063377.1:8570284-8574192 GCF_021869965.1 Rhincodon typus
GGGAGGGAAGGGGCTTGGAGGCAGAGGGAGGGAAGGGGCTTGGAGGCAGAGGGAGGGAAGGGGCTTGGAGGCAGAGGGAGGAAAGGGACTTGGGGGCAGAGGGGTAGGAAGCCCTGACATGTGGCACTGTTCCTGGGGGATTTGGTCTTGGCATTACCGCAAGCTGCTGGGATTTGCATGCTCACGGAGATCTTGTTTCTCTGACAGAGAGTTGGGGGGGGGGGTCAGCGCCTTGGGGAAGATGTCGCTGGGAACCCCCTGGAGTAACCTCACAGCCACGCAGAAGGCAATGGTGGTGATCGGGGTAACTGCTGGTGCAGTGGCTATGTACATCTTGTACAGGAGATACAGGGAGATGCAAGGTAAGACTCAAAAACACACAGCACAGGGCAGCTCGAACGCGCTGGCTTCTGCCGGCGCCCCTGTCCCAGTTTCCACAACCACCACCCCCACCCCCACCCCCACCAAAAAAAATGGAGTGTCCGCAGGCGCAACCACAGCAGTTCAACCTCTTTTGGAGGCTGTAGATCTGAAGAACAGAGGCCATTTGGCCCTTGGCTGCTGGGCCAATGTTCGGTTAGTCCCTCTGAGGGGTGCAGGTGTGTTGTCCTGGGAAAGTGTAGTCGCAGGTAGACAGGGCGGTGAAGGTGGTGTTTGGTACGCTTGCCTTCATTGGGCAGATCATTGAGTATGAGGAGTTGGGACATCATGTTGCGGCTGTGCAGGACGTTAATAAGACCACTTTTGGAATACTGCGTGCACACGTCTGGTCATCCTTCTATGGGAAGGATGTTGTTAAACTTGAGAGGGTGTAGCAAGGATGTTGCCAGGGTTGGAGGGTTTGAGCTACAGGGAGAGGCTGGGGCTATTTTCCCTGGAGCGTCGGAGGCTGAGGGGTGACCTTATATCGTGAGGAGCATGGATAGGGTGAAGGTCTTTTCCCCAGAGTAGGAGATCCCAAAAGTAGAGGGGCAGTAAAGTAAAAGTAAAGGTGAGAGGGTAAAGATTTAAAAGGGACCTAAGGGGGTATCCTTTTCACGCAGAGGGTGGTGCGTGTGTGGAATGTGCTGCCAGAGGAAGTGGTGGAGGCTGGTACAGTTACGACATTTAATCTGGATGGGCACACGGATAGGAAGGGTTTAGAGGGATGTGGGCCAAATGCTTGCAAATGGGACCAGGTCAGATTGTGACGTCTGGTCGGTATGAACAAATTGAGCCAAAGGCTCTGTTTCCATGCTGCATGACTCTATGACTCTTACGGAGTTTTGGTAGGGGTCGGAGTGGGGGGCTGGGTGGTGTGTTTCGACAGGGAGTGGCCCCCCCCCCACCACCAAATCCACAGCCTCCCCCACAAACCGTTTCCTTTCCCAGGCACTTTTCTGACGCCCCCCGCGTCGATAGTTTCTATCGCGTTTCCTTCCACTTTCCCTTCGTGCAGGTCAGAGCCGCTCGGTGCTGTCTGTCTCAGTCACATGTTGTGTTCTAACACAGGAGCAGCCCCTCGAGCCTGCTTCGCCATTCAGTTTTATCATGGCTGATAAGCTCAGTACCACGGTATCCCATGATCCCTTTACTCGCACGAAGACTCACCATGTGGCATCAGCCACTTTCTGCGGTTGTAAATTCCACAGGCTCCCTGGGTGAAGAAATTTCTCCTCATCCCAGTCCTAAAAGGGTTATCCCTTGTACTTAAACTACAACCCTCTGGTTCTGGACTCCCTCCACCATTGGGGCCATCCTTCCTGCGTTAACCTGTTAGAATTTTGTAGGATTCTGTTGAGGTCCCTCCTCATTCTCCTGGACTTTGAGTACAATCGGAACCGACTCAGCCTCTCCTGGAATTCCCGAGCGATCCTTCTCCATGCCCTGATGCTGTAGGTTGTTCTCTCTCTTGTGTAGACGAACACTGTGTGCTGGTGGGTGACAATCGGATTGCCATGGACATGAAAGTTCCTCGCGACGCCGTCAAAGTCATAATTGGACGCCAAGGCTCCACGATTAAACAGGTGAGGACTGAAATGACAAATCCCTGTTAGATTTGTTCCTATTAATAAATTGTCTGCCCCTCTCCGTACTTCTGCCTTCACCACAAGGAGGTAGCTTTCTGTCTAACCTTCAGAATGGACACCCAAACCCCACTCAGTGTTTGAAGATGCAGCAAACATTTTACTGACCAGGAATGTGTTGGTTGATTAAATATTCTGGATAATCGAGGAGTGTACACAAAACACCAGTAAACCTTGACCAATTGAAGCTTCAGGACAGGAATATCTTAAAACTATCAACACACCTCCTAAAATCAACACAAAAGTTCACTGTAAGTGTGTCTCACGCACACACATATATTGTTAAACCTAATTTACTGCACTTGGACATCATGGTACGTGTGGTCTGTAATTTTTCCTGAGTTTATCAAGAGTGCCAGCTGATAAGGTGCCGGTTATAACAACGTTTGCTGTAATTACAACTCTGTGCTTCCGCTGTCAATC
The DNA here is from genome assembly GCF_021869965.1 of Rhincodon typus. NCBI lineage: Eukaryota > Metazoa > Chordata > Chondrichthyes > Orectolobiformes > Rhincodontidae > Rhincodon > Rhincodon typus. The sequence continues at coordinate 8,572,774 of NC_063377.1, forward strand.
TTTATTGCAGCCCGCGGACTAGTTATCTGTCCGAGGGGAATCGCTAGGATCTGTTGTCGAAGGAGCCAATTGCCCGAATATTTGGAAAAGCGAAACACGGTCGGGCAGAGTCAACATGGTTTTGTGAAAGGGAGGCTTGTTGAGAGGTATGGGTAGAGCAGGACCCATAGCTGTGGTGTGCTTGGATTTCCAAAAGGCACTTGGTCAGGAGCTAATTGAAAGGTTCCCACATGAAATAGGAGCTCGTGGTGTAAAGCTTTAACACGTTGGCATTCATAAGGAGGACTGGTTAGCCCACAGGAAGGCGAGAGCAGGGCTAACCGTCTCGCTTACAAGTGTTGGCAAGCTGGGTCTAGTGGATTGGTGTCAGAGCCTCCACTATTTACAATCTGTATCAATGATTTGAGTGAAGGAGCATTGAACAAAGAAGCCATTTGGCCCCTTGAGCCTTTGCCGTCATTCACTGTGCTGATCTGATAGTAACCTCAAACTGGACTCCCACCTAACCCCATAATAACCTTTCACCCCCACCCCCACCCTCTTGACAAGTCTCTCTACCCCTACTGTAAAAATATTCAAAGACTTTGCAACCATCCCCTTCTGAGGAAGAGAGCTCCAAAGACGTTCAGCTCTGAGGGCGAACCTTTTGTCTGAACTCTGTTTTAAGTGGGCAGCCCCTTACTTTGAGACAGTGAGACTCTGCCATCGTCCCTAGAGGCATCTCCAGCAGAGACAAGCCGAGTCTGTCTAACCATTCCTCATAAGACAATGTGCCCATTGCAGGCTTAGGCTAGTCATCCTGCGTTGAGCTGTTCCAATGAGCCTACACTCTTCGTTAAATAAAGAGACAAGTGTTACAGACACAGCCTTACCAGTGTCATACAGTCCTACAGCACAGAAACAGACCCTTCAGTCCAACTTGTCTGTACTGACCAGGTCTCCCAAACTATGCTAGCCCTGCTTATACAGTCCTACAGCACAGAAACAGACCCTTCGGCCCAACCAGTCCGTGCTGGCCATAATCCCAAACTAAACTAGTCCCACCTGCCTGCTCCTGGCCCGTATCCCTCCAAACTTTCCTATTCATATACTTATCCAAATGTCTTTTAAACGTTGTAACTGTACCCACACCCACCACTTCCTCGGGAAGTTCATTCCACACGCAAACCAAACTTTTTTATTAAAATCTCTCTCCTCTCACCTTAAAAATATGGCCCCCACCCTTGGGAAAAGACATTCAACTTATTTATGTCCCGCTTGATTTTTACAAACCTCTATAAGGTCCTCTCTCAACCTCCCACGCTCCAGGGAAAGAAGTCCCAGCCTCTCCTTATGACTCAAACCCTCCATTCCCGGCAATGTGACTCTATAAAAACCAAAAGGACTGCGGATGCTGTAAGTCAGGATCGAAAACAAAGT
>NC_063377.1:8574292-8574667 GCF_021869965.1 Rhincodon typus
TTGTTTTTCACTTGGAGGTGACGAGGAAATCCCTTTCCTCTGAGGATTGTAATTCTGAGGGACACTGTGTTCTAGGGAGTGCTGGAGGCAGGGTTATTTTTGGAGGTAGACGGATTTTTTTGACAGGGTGAGAGAATCAAAAGTTAAAGTGCAGAAAGGGACAGGCAGGAAGCGTAGAAAATGGAAGCAGGAGAAGGCAATTTGGTCACTCTGCCATTCAGGACAATGCAGGCTGATGATACAGCTCGGTCCCCTGTTCCCACTTTTGGCTGAAGCACTGTGTCCAACAAGTTGTAGAGTCATAGAGATGTACAGCACAGAAACAAACCCTTCAGTCCAAACAGTCCATGCTGACCCAGATATCCTAAATTAATC
>NC_063377.1:8574767-8575793 GCF_021869965.1 Rhincodon typus
TTCCCCTCTTACCTTAAACCTATGCCCCTCTAGTTTTGGACTCCCCCTACCCTGGGGGAAAAAGACCTTGGCTATTCACCCTATCCATGCCCCTCATGATTTTATAAACCTTGAAAACATTCGATGTTCAGGCCCCGACCGATTTTCTGTGACAGAGAATTTCACAGGGGTGGGGAGGAGGAGAGACGGACGGGGGTCGGGGGTGGGGAGGAGGAGAGACGGAGAGAGAGCTCCTTTCCCTTTGCAGCTGGCGGGGGGGTGGGTCTGTACTTCACTGACCCCAGGCGTGGCACGGCCGTCTGATCAGGAGCTAGTCAGAACATGGTTGTCAAACAGTTCAGAGCCCGTCGGCCATTTCTTTTCACGGTCTCCTTGGTTTAAAGCAGACTCTTCCTTTCTTAGTTCATTGCCCAAAGGTAAAGGAAATAAATGTAAAATATTACTGCGAGCCTGTGGATTCCTAGCACAGTGGTGGAGGCTGCCACCTTCCCTGAAGCTGGGGTGTTCTCTGAGGAAAGACCGTGTCTCCTGTTAGTGGGCGGCCGTCGTGGAGGGCGCTCGGCTGGGTTCCTTTAAACTTGTTTCAGACCTCTTTCCCACTCCTCAGCTTCGGAAGGACACGGGAGCCCGTATCGAGGTGGAGGACGGTGAGGAGCTGGGGGGAGGAGGAGGAGGAGGAGGTTCCGAGTTCCCGGCTGAGAGGCTGCTCACCATCGTCGGCTCACCCGTGCAAGTGTGCCAGGCCAAGGTGGCCATCCATCAGCTGCTAGCCGATAGCGCCAAGGTCAGCGAGGAGCTGTGGGTCCCTCACCGCGCCATGGGCCGCATCATAGGTAACTCCCGCCCTCCTGTTGGAGTTTCGGGGGGTTGGGGGGCTGGTGCCGGTGCATTAGGGAGATACCAGGTCAACAACCGCTTCCGGGCAACCAATTCCCTCCGGTGTCGAAAAAGACGGACTTGAGTTTCACTAGCGCCCTCCGCATCCACCCGGAGAGTGGGTGGGGCGCTCTCGTTTTTGTTATGCGC
>NC_063377.1:8576391-8585019 GCF_021869965.1 Rhincodon typus
CCCTCTCCCCAGGGTCTTGCCTGTCGGCCGGTCTCCCTGACCCCAGCTCGCTTTCTCCCTCAGGCCCTGGTCATGGCCAAGGTGGGTGAGGAGGAGGCCTTCCGCCAGAAGCTGGCCTCCTCGGCGGCCAGGAGGAGGCAGCGTAAACACCCCATTGGCTGGCGGCTGGAGCAGGCGCATGGAGAGGAGAGCAGCGGCTCACCGGCGAGCGATGGAGAGTGGGCAGCAGATACCGGAGAGAGCGAGATGGGCCCCGCTTTCATCGGGCAGCCTCCGCACGAGCAAGAAGCCCCTGAGAAAGACAGCCTGGGGCAAAACAACACGGGCCCAATCTCCAAATTCGAGGGTAAGGACCCGGTGGGAGGGGGGGTCGGGATGTGGTCTTGTGGGGAGCGGGTTTGGTTGTTTTAATCATTTACGGGATGAGGGCATCGCTGACCAGGCAGCATTTATTGCCCATCCCTAATTGCCCAGAGGGCAGTTAAGAGTCAACCACATTAGCTGTGTGTCTGGAGTCACATGTAGGCCCAGACCAGAAGAGGATGGCAGTTTCCTTCCCTAAAGGACATTAGTGACCCAGGTGGGTCTTTCCTGACAACTGACAATGGATTCATTGTCATCATTAGATTATTAATTCCACATATTTATCGAATTCAAATTCCACTATCTGTCATGGCAGGATTCGAACTCGGATCCCCAGAACATTTTCCGGGTCTCTGGATTAACAGCCCAGCAATAATACCACTTAGACCATCGCCTCCCAACATGGGTCTTCACTGCCAATGCAGTAGACGGGCCGAAAGGCCTGTTTCTGTCCTGCCCTGCCAATGCGATGATGTAAGAGGGAGGCATTTGGCCTGTTGCCCCAGTGTTGTTGCGTCAATCGAGCTGTCCTGGTCTGAACTGCTCCGCCTAGCTCTCTCTCTCGCCAGAATCCTGCACAGTTTCCCTCCCTCTTCCCCCTGGAGTCCCTCTCTGCTGCATTCCGTGTTTCAAATGCTGATTTCCTTTACCCCCCCCCAACTTTTCTCTTTTGTAACATGAAGCTTTTCCCGGCGCTGCCTCACTAACTGATTGCTCTGCTCTGCTCTGTTTTCTCGCTTTGCCTGCCTACCTACCTGCCCTGGAATCCGCTGCGATCTCTGTCTCTTCACCTGCCGCCTCAGTCCCCAGCCCCGATTTTGGCTTCCCGGCCGATGAGCACCTGGAGGTGTATGTCTCCGCTTCGGAGAACCCGAGTCACTTCTGGATCCAGATCCTGGGCTCCCGGTGCCTCCAGCTCGATAACCTCACCTACGAGATGTCTCGGTATTACAGCAGCCTTCCCGGGACGGTGAGTGCAGGTGGTGTTGGCGATGGAGGAGGGGAAAGGTGATTGTGGAGGAAGAGTCCCCCCAGGAGAAAGGCTGAGGGGCTCGGGGGACGCGCCTGGGGTTTCTGACCTTCCAAAGTTGGGGGGTGCGCCATAATGTCCCGGAGGGTCCATTGGCAATCTCGTATGAAGTCGCCGTAGTCTCAGGGCAGACCTGCGCCGCCCCCCCACCCCGTTGGAGCAATGTGACAAGATGTGCCTTTAAGAGGGATTTGTTCTGTCCTGTTTCTCTCAAAACCGAGTATTGGCAGGAGGCGTGCTGCCTGCTCTGTGCTCAGCAGTATCACTGTTGTGTATTTTTGAAAGAAGCATGCACGGGAGAATCAAGGTCACACAGTCCCATAGTTTCCATTTTACAGGGCTTTACTTTCACTCGGTGATGTTATTTTTTAATCATTCACGGGATGAGGGCGTCGCTGGCTGGGCAGCATTTATTATCCCATCCCTAATTGTCCGGAGGGCAGATAAGAGTCAACCACATTGGCTGTGGATCACATGTAGGCCAGACCAGGTAAGGATGGCAGTTTCCTTCCCTAAAAGACACTAGTGAACCAGATGGGTTTTTCCAACAATTAACAATGGATTCATGGGCATCATTAGACTCTTAATTCCAGATGTTTGTTGAATTTAAATTCCACCATCTGCCCTGGCGGGATTGGAACCCGGGTCCCCAGAACATTAAATGGGTCTCCGGATTAACAGGCCAGCAATAATACCACTAGGCCATCACCACCTCTCCCCGGAGGACAGTAAAGAAGGTTGTCTCGGATTTGTTAATGCACCAGACCCCCTCAAAATATGTTACGAAGGTACACTAGGATATCCTTTTATTGTCATGTGTACTCCAGTGCAGAAGTGTAGAGCAAAGTTTTTACAACAGCTGCCTCTTCTGGCTCCATCTTAGCTACAGGTACAAATCATAGATACAAAACAGGAATACAATGAAAAGCAGTAGCATTACTTACAGTGTCTAAAAAGTAAGTTGGAAATAAAATCGTTACAACATAGTTAAAGGATTGACTTTACAGTCCGGTAAAGAATTTCAGAATGACGTTACATTGCCACAGCTCAGTGAGCATGTGGTCTGAAGGCCCGCATCAGGCCCCAGTCCAACAGCGGTCCTGCCGAAGGTAGCCTAGACCCTTACATTTTCTCACTTTTCCAGCGAACGTAAGGTGTCTGCTCCCGATGCAATGCGATTGGTCAAACTCCTCAACATTAAGCAAAACACAATTTATTTAAACTGGCAGTTAAAAATACAACCAAGGGAAGAGGAATATAGAATAACTACTCTGTTACCAGAATAACAGATGCAGTAACTATTTCTAATTTAACTGTTCCAATATGTTGACGTCCCATAAAAACTCCGCTTGGCAGAAGCAAAAGGAAAATTCAGACACACAGCCTCACATGCAGTTCTCCAATCCAGGAGGAAGAGAAAATTCAGAGGGAGTAGCAACTGGGAGACATTCAATGATGCTTCCGACTCTGTTGAGACCCCAATAGCTTCTGCTTAAAGCTAAAACCAAAAACTGAAAAAGAAATAGACTAGCAAGCCTGGCCTGTGAAAGGTGGCCACACCCAGGCTGCTTCCAGCTTTTTAAACATAACCCCTAGGCCTCTCAAGCTCTTTACTTTCTTAGAGACAGCTCATACCTCTGCATCATAACCTGTCTCCCAAAAGAGCAAGAAGAATATAACCTCTTGAAAGCCACAGCACTGTCACAGAGTACACCAGGACCTTGATCAGATGGGCCGAGGAGTGGCAGATGGAGTTTAATTTAGATAAATGTGAGGTGCAGCATTTTGGAAAGGCAAACCAGGGCAGGACTTATACACTTCATGGTAAGGTCCTGGAGAGTGTTGCCAAACAGAGGTGCAGGTACATAGTTCCTTGAAAGTGGAGTCGCAGGTAGACAGAGCAGTGAAAAAGGCGTTTGGTATTGGTTAGTGGTCAGTGCATTGAGTATAGGAGTTGGGAGGGTCACGTTGCAGCTGCATGGGACGTTGGTTAAACCACTTTTGGAATATTGTGTTCAAATCTGAAACAAAACCAGAAATTGCTGGAAAAGCTCAGCAGGTCTGGCAGCATCTGTGGAGAGAAATCAGAGTTAAAGCTGGGTCTGGTGACCCTTCATCAGAATAATTCTGGTCTCCCTGCTATAGGAAAGATGTTGTTAAACTTTAAAGGATGCAGAAAAGATTTACAAGGATGGTGCCAGGGTTGGAGGGTTGGAGCAATAGGGAGAGGCTGGGGCTATTTTCCCTGCACTGTCGGCGGCTGCGGGGTGACCTTCTAGAGGTTTATAAAATCATAAGGGGCATGGATAGGGTGAATAGCCAAGGTCTTTTCCCCAGGGGTAGGGGAGTCCAAAACTAGAGGGGTGTAGGCTTAAGGTGAGAGGGAAAAGATTTAAAAGAAACCTGAGGGGCAACTTTTTCACACAGAGGGTGGTGCGTGTATGGAACGAGCTGCCAGAGGAAGTGGTGGAGGCTGGTACAATGACAACATTTAAGAGGCACCTGGATGGGCATACGAACAGGGAGGGTTTAGAGGGATATGGGCCAAATGCAGGTAAGTGGGACTAGATTAATTTAGGAAATCTGGTCAGCACGGATGAGTTGGGCCAAAGAGTCATACAGCACGGAAACAGACCCTTCGGCCCAACCCTTCCATGCTGACCCAGATATCCTAAATTAATCTGGTCCCATTTGCCAGCATTTGGCCCCTATCCCCCTGTATGACTCTCTCAGCCAAGACTGTAATAAATAAACGCCTCCCTACTGCCAGGCCAAGGGAATGCTTTGCCTACCACTCAAATGCACAAAGTGGTATGTCAGTTTCAATGCCAGTGTGATCCCAGGTATGCCGCATGGGAACGGCATGGGGGGAATATAAGGTTTGCCGTGGAAGATTGGCAGCGATCATGCTGACCAGTGGGACCTTTGCTTTATGCTGCGCTCTGTCGGTTTCCGTCCCGCCCTCCGCCGCTGGCCTGACCCTGATTCTCTGCCGCTGATTCTCTGCAGGAGGAGTTTTCCCCGAAGCCTGGTGACATTGTGGCAGCCCCGTTCGCAGGCGACAGCTCCTGGTACCGGGCGCGGGTGCTGGGCTTCCTGGCGAGCGGTAATGCCGACCTCTACTACGTGGACTACGGGGACAACGGCGAGATTCCCATTGGGAAGCTGCAGCTCCTCAGGTCGGTCTGACGTTTCCCCCAAACACCCCCTCCTTTCCTCTCTCTCGCCTCCTCCCTACTTTCCACGCCGTACGCTCCCTGTTTCTCCCGGGAGTTAATCCCGCTGATTCCAGGCCCTGGGATATGTGGAAACCGAAAGAACTGCGGAGGCTGTAAATCGGAGACAAAGACGGAAATTACTGGAGAAACTCGGCAGGTCTGGCAGCATCTGTGAAGAGGAATCAGAGTTAACGTCCCGTGTCCGGTGACCCTAGCCCGGAGCTCAGTTTTGGTTGGCCCGGAGATATTGGGACTGTCAGTCCCAAAGATTTTCCAGCCACTGAGTGATGATATTCCTCCTCCTCCCCGTCTCAAATGGCCTGCCCCCTAACCTGAGGCTGTGTCCCCTCTCCCACCCCCAGCCAGAGACAGGTCATGCCTGCACCTGCCCTGCCAAGCCCTGTCTGAATTTTGTATGTTTGAGGAGTTGAAAGGTTGTGTTGCAGCTGTACATGACATTGGTTAGGCCACTTTTGAAATACTGTGTTCAATTATGGTCTCCCTGCTATAGGAGGGATGTCGTGAAACTTGAAAGGGTTCTGAAAAGATTTACAAGGATGTTGGAGGGTTTGAGCTGTCGGGAGAGGCTGATTGGTCTGGGGCTATTTTCCCTGCAGCGTCAGAGGCCGAGGGATTTATGTCCTTTTTAACCAGTTTTTAACCCAGGCCTGTATGTCCCTCTCTCAGTCCCCTGTGCTTTTACTTGTGTTCACTAACCTTTTCTGTCAGACTTTGTTGAAAAGCTTCCGAAAGTCTAAATAGACCACGTCCACTGGTTTCTTCCTTATCTATTTCGCAAGTGACAACCTCAAAACAACCCAACAAATGTGTGAGATAACAAGGTGTCGAGCTGGATGAACATAGCAGGTCAGGCAGCATCAGAAGAGCAGGAAAGGTGACGTTTCGGGTCTGGACCCTCCTTCAGAAAAAAAGGGCCTTTCTGAAGAAGGATCCAGACCCAAAATGTCAGCTTTCCTGCTCCTCTGATGCTGCTTGGCCTGCTGTGTTCATCCAGCTCTACACCTTATTATCTCAGATTCTCCAGCATTGGCGGTTCCTACTATTTCTCAACAAATGTGTGAAACTTGATTCCCCTCTCATCAAACCACACTGACTCTGCCCAGGGCTGCCATTGTTTTCGAACCGTCCTGTTATAATTTATTGTAGATTGTAACATTTTCCTTTGTTCTAATGCAATCCTACCTTTTACTAGCCACCGTGGGGAAAACTTTCTTTGCTGGGTTTTTGTGCACTGTAGGAGCGCACCTCTGTTGTCAGCTGTCTGTTGGTTCTATCAAAGTTGACCACTGTCTCTGTGCTGTCAAATCTCAAAAATACTTTTCCAATTCATTGTCACCAATTGCCCATCAGTTTCCTTCGTTCACATTTAAGAATTCTTTCATTTGCAAACTGAATATAAAGTATCATGGTCACTCTTTCCCAAAGGCTTTTTATCCTGAGTATAAAATATTATGGTCACTCTTTCCCAAAGGTTTTTTTTTAATCCTGAGTATAAAATATTATGGGCACTCTTTCCCAAAGGTTTTTTTTTATCCTGACTATAAAATATTATGGTCACTCTTTCCCGAAGGCTTTTTTGCCCTGAGTATTTACGGAAGGTTTTTTTTGCCCTGACTATAAAATATTATGGTCACTCTTCCCCAAAGCTTCCTTGTCATTTAGCACTTTTAAAATCCATAATACGAGATCTAAAGTTGCCCACGCCCTTGTTGGTTCCTCAACAAACTGCTTTTAAATCATCTCTCTCACATTGCAAGTACTCATCCTCCACAATGTTGCTACACACAGCGTAGAAGTCTATTGACAATCCTCCCCAGGATTACAGTCTTATCCTTCGAATGTGTACCTCCATTTTACTGGCTTATGTTGTGTTTTACATTGTCACTGCTGTCCGGTGGCCTAGAAACATCTCCCACCAGTGTTTTCTGCCCCCTGGGGCTTAATTGTGAGAAGATGTTCCCCCTCCTGGGAGATCCCAGGACCAGAGGGTATAGGCTTAGAATAAAAGGCAATTATTTTAAGACCAAGATGGATGAGGAAACCTTCCCCAGACTTTATAGCCCTCTCCATTTCTCGTTCTATGTCTGTTTGAACACGCTACCCCACCCCCAGCATGGTTCACATCCAGTGTCCCATGAATGAGGAGGCACACCAGCTCTCACGCTATCAGCAGCATTGTGGGTGCTGCATTACCAGAGGTGCCACCTTTCAAATGGTGAGGTGAGTAAATAGTGACTGTTTTTCCCCTTTTCCTGTCCTTGCCATCTCGCGTTCTTTCTCACACTCTCATTCTTAGAATGTAGATCAGTACAGCACGGGAACAGGCCTTCGGCCCACAATATTGTGCCAAACTTGATGCCAAATTCAACAAATCCCTTCTGCCTCCCCTTGGTCCATATCCCTCCATTCCTTGCATATCCATGTGCTATCACTCTCTCTCGCGCCCGCTCTCGCACACATGGCCTTCCCGCCTGTACTCACTCACGCTCTCTCTGTCTTATGTGGCCACTGTCCCATTCCACGTTGCCCCTTTTTCTCTCTCTATCTGTCTCCCCCCACCTTTCCCTCCCTCCCTCCCCCCCACCCCCACCCCTGTCGTTCGCCCTCCACCCCTCCCTCCCCTTCCACCTGTACTCCTCCTCAGCCTCCACATCTGCTCTCTCCTCCCCTCGCTCCACTGTTCCTCATACGCTGTCTCATCACCCCTCCCCACCCCTCTTCCCAAAAATTGAGCTCCTGCCCTTAGATGGGAGCAGCACGGTGCCTCAGTGGTTAGCACCGCTGCCTCATGGAGTCAGGGACCTGAGTTTGATTCCAGCCGCAGGTGACTCTGTGTGTGGAGTTTGCACATTCTCCCTGTGTCTGCATGGGTTTCCTCTGGGTGCTCCGGTTTCCTCCCACAGTCCAGAGGTGTGCAGGTTGGGGTGGATTGGCCGTGCTAACTTGCCCCGTAGTGCCCAGGGATGTGCAGGTTAGGGTGGATTGGCCGTGGGATATGTAGGGTTACAGGGATAGGGTGTGGTGGGTCTGGATGAAAAGTTCTTCAGAGGGTCGTTGTGGACCTGATGGCCCGAATGGCCTGCTCCCACACTGTAGGGCTTCTCGATTTCCCCCAGCAGCGCAGTAGCCTGACTCTAACGGTGCCTTGTGTTCTGTTTGCAGGAGTGATTTCTTGAGCCTCCCATTCCAGGCTGTGGAATGTTGCCTTGATGGAATTCAGCCCGTTCGTAAGTTTTAAATATCACCCACAGTCCAATGGGGCTGAATCAGTGTCTTTCAATATTCTACACAACCAACAGCATGCAATCAGGCCATTCAGCCCAACTGGTAACCCCCCCCTTTTCATCTCTCCCTCGTGTGTTTATCCAGCTTCGCTAACCACACCACTTCTGTGCATCATTCTTCCCCCCCCGCCCCACCCCCCCTGGGGGCGGGGCCCCCCATCCTCTCCCCCCACCCCCTGCCCCCCCCACTCCCCATTGCGCATGGGAGCAAGTCCCCCATTCTCCCCCCTTTCCCACCTTCCCAATGGAAATGCAGCCAGACTGGGACCACGAACAGAGGCACGTAATGACTGACCACCTGTAACAAGGGAGAATCTAACCATCGCCCCTTTGGTGTTCAATGGCATTACCATCACTGAATTCACACCACCCACCCTCTCCCCCGGCGGATGCCATCAGAGAGAATCTAACCACCCCTTTGACATTCAGTGGTGTTAGTATTATAAAAACAGTGGAGGAGGTGGTGGTGAGGTCTGCGGGGGGTGTGTGTGTGTGGGGTGGGTGGGGTCTGTGGGCTGGTTTTGTGTTGGGGGTGGAGAGGGGTCTGTGGGCTGGTTTTGTGTGTGGTGGGGAGAGAGGTCTGTGAGCTGGTTTTGTGTGTTGGGGGGGAGGGGTCTGTGGGCTGGTTTTGTGTGTGTGTGTGTTTGGGGGAGAGGGGTCTGTGGGCTGGTTTTGTGTGTGTGTTTGGGGGAGAGGGATCTGTGGGCTGGTT